>NW_027278380.1:0-226348 GCF_030028105.1 Mobula birostris | reverse complement strand
GGCTGTACACATCAACAGAAAAAAGTTGTTATCTCAGTGCATGCAATGCTTAGACAATACAAATAGTATACATTTCAATTTTACTCCAAAGCACTTACTGCAAACCTAATGGAAACACCTTAGGTTAACTTCCCACATGATTCTGAGATGTCTGAAAGTTGTTTCATACCTGTGCACATAAAGACAAACAAGTTGATTTTACAGTGAATAGAATGCTTTGACATAAAAGTAGTATACATTTCAAATTTACACCAAAGCACTTACTGCAAACCTAATGGAAACACTTTAGGTTAACGTTCCACATGATTATTAGTAGCTTAAAAGTTGTTTCATGGCTGTACACATCAACACAAAAAAATTGTTATCTCAGTGCATGGAATGCTTAGACAATACAAATAGTATACATTTCAATTTTACACCAAAGCACTTACTGCAATCCTAATGAAAACACTCTAGGTTAACTTCCCACATGATTCTGAGTTGTCTGAAAGTTGTTTCATACCTGTGCACATAAAGACAAAAAAGTTGATTTCACAGTGATTAGAATGCTTTGACATAAAAGTAGTATACATTTCAATTGTACTCAAACGTCCTGACTGCAAACCTAATGCAAACACATTTGGTTAACTTCCCAGATGAGTATGACTAGGTTTAAAGTTGTTTCATGCCTCAGTTCATCAAGACAAAAAAGTTACTTTCTCAGTACTACTATGCTCTGACATTAAGGTAGTATACATCTCAATTTTACACCAAAGTACTTACTGCTAACTAATGGAAACACCTTAGGTTAACTTCCCACATGATTATGAGTAGTTTGAAAGTTGTTTCATGGCTGTACACATCAACACAAAAAAGTTGTTATCTCAGTGCATGCAATGCTTAGACAATACAAATAGTATACATTTCAATTTTACAGCAAAGTACTTACTTCAAACCTAATGGAAACAACTCAGATTAACTTCCCACATGATTCTGAGATGTCTGAAAGTTGTTTCATACCTGTGCACATCAAGACAAAAAAGTTGTTTTTTCAGTGCATGCAATGCTTTTACAAAACATATAGTATACATTTCAATTTTACACCAAAGCACTTACTGCAAACCTAATGGAAACACCTTAGGTTAACTTTCCACATGATTATGAGTAGTTTGAAAGTTGTTTCATGGCTGTACACATCAACACAATAAAGTTGTTATCTCAGTGTATGCAATGCTTAGACAATACAAATAGTATACATTTCAATTTTACACCAAAGCACTTACTGCAAACCTAATGGAAACACTTTAGGTTAACTTCCTACATGATTCTGAGATGTCTGAAAGTTGTTTCATACCTGTGCAGATAAAGACAACAAACTTGATTTCACAGTGAATAGAATGCTTTGACATAAAGGTAGTACACATTTCAATTGTACTCAAAAGTCCTGACTGCAAACCTAACGCAAACACATTTGGTTAACTTCCCAGATGAGTATGACAAGGTTTAAAGTTGTTTCATGCCTCAGTTCATCAAGATAAAAAAGTTACTTTCTCAGTACTACTATGCTCTGACATTAAGGTAGTACACATCTGAATTTTACACCAAAGTACTTACTGCAAACTAATGGAAACACCTTAGGTTAACTTCCCACATGATTATGAGTAGTTTGAAAGTTGTTTCATGGCTGTACACATCAGCACAAAAAAGTTGTTATCTCAGTGCATGCAATGCTTAGACAATACAAATAGTATACATTTCTATTTTACACCAAAATACTTACTGCAAACCTAATGGAAACAATTTAGATTAACTTCCCACATGATTCTGAGATGTCTGAAAGTTGTTTCATACCTGTGCACATCAAGACAAAAAAGTTGGTTTCTCAGTGCATGCAATGCTTTTACAATACAAATAGTATACATTTGAATTTTACACCAAAGCACTTACTGCTAACTAATGGAAACACCTTAGGTTAACTTCCCACATGAGTATGAGTAGTTTGAAAGTTGTTTCATGGCTGTACACATCAACACAAAAAAGTTGTTATCTCAGTGCATGCAATGCTTAGACAATACAAATAGTATACATTTCAATTTTACACCAAAGTACTTACTGCAAACTTAATGGAAACAACTCAGATTAACTTCCCACATGATTCTGAGATGTCTGAAAGTTGTTTCATACCTGTGCACATGAAGACAAAAAAGTTGTTTTTTCAGTGCATGCAATGCTTTTACAAAACATATAGTATACATTTCAATTTTACACCAAAGCACTTACTGCAAACCGAATGGAAACACCTTAGGTTAACTTCCCACATGATTCTGAGATGTCTGAAAGTTGTTTCATACCTGTGCAGATAAAGACAAAAAAGTTGATTTCACTGTGAATAGAATGCTTTGACATAAAGGTAGTATACATTTCAATTGTACTCAAAAGTCCTGACTGCAAACCTAATGCAAACACATTTGGTTAACTTCCCAGATGAGTATGACAAGGTTTAAAGTTGTTTCATGCCTCAGTTCATCAAGATAAAAAAGTTACTTTCTCAGTACTACTATGCTCTGACATTAAGGTAGTACACATCTGAATTTTACACCAAAGTACTTACTGCAAACTAATGGAAACACCTTAGGTTAACTTCCCACATGATTATGAGTAGTTTGAAAGTTGTTTCATGGCTGTACACATCAACACAAAAAAGTTGTTATCTCAGTGCATGCAATGCTTAGACAATACAAATAGTATACATTTCAATTTTACACCAAAATACTTACTGCAAAACTAATGGAAACAACTTAGATTAACTTCCCACATGATTCTGAGATGTCTGAAAGTTGTTTCATACCTGTGCACATCAAGACAAAAAAGTTGGTTTCTCAGTGCATGCAATGCTTTTACAATACAAATAGTATACATTTCAATTTTACACCAAAGCACTTACTGCAAACCTAATGGAAACACCTTAGGTTAACTTTCCACATGATTATGAGTAGTTTGAAAGTTGTTTCATGGCTGTACACATCAACAGAAAAAAGTTGTTATCTCAGTGCATTCAATGCTTAGACAATACAAATAGTATACATTTCAATTTTACTCCAAAGCACTTACTGCAAACCTAATGGAAACAACTTAGATTAACTTCCCACATGATTCAGAGATGTCTGAAAGTTGTTTCATACCTGTGCAGATAAAGACAAAAAAGTTGATTTCACAGTGAATAGAATGCTTTGACATAAAAGCAGTATACATTTCAATTGTACTCAAAAGTCCTGACTGCAAACCTAATGCAAACACATTTGGTTAACTTCCCAGATGAGTATGACTAGGTTTAAAGTTGTTTCATGCCTCAGTTCATCAAGACAAAAAAGTTATTTTCTCAGTACTTCTATGCTCTGACATTAAGGTAGTACACATCTGAATTGTACACCAAAGTACTTACTGCAAACTAATGGAAGCACCTTAGGTTAACTTTCCACATGATTATGAGTAGTTTGAAAGTTGTTTCATGGCTGTACACATCAACAGAAAAAAGTTGTTATCTCAGTGCATGCAATGCTTAGACAAGACAAATAGTATACATTTCAATTTTACTCCAAAGCACTTACTGCAAACCTAATGGAAACACTTTAGGTTAACTTCCCACATGATTCTGAGATGTCTGAAAATTGTTTCATACCTGTGCAGATAAAGACAAAAAAGTTGATTTCACAGTGAATAGAATGCTTTGACATAAAGGTAGCATACATTTCAATTGTACTCAAAAGTCCTGACTGCAAACCTAACGCAAACACATTTGGTTAACTTCCCACATGAGTATGAGTAGGTTTAAAGTTGTTTCATGGCTGTACACATCAACACAAAAAAGTTGTTATCTCAGTGCCTGCAATGCTTAGACAATACAAATAGTATACATTTCAATTTTACACCAAAATACTTACTGCAAACCTAACGGAAACAACTTAGATTAACTTCCCACATGATTCTGAGATGTCTGAAAGTTGTTTCATACCTGTGCACATCAAGACAATAAAGTTGGTTTCTCAGTGCATGTAATGCTTTTACAATACAAATAGTATACATTTCAATTTTACACCAAAGCACTTACTGCAAACCTAATGGAAACACCTTAGGTTAACTTTCCACATGATTATGAGTAGTTTGAAAGTTGTTTCTTGGCTGTACACATCAACAGAAAAAAGTTGTTATCTCAGTGCATGCAATGCTTAGACAATACAAATAGTATACATTTCAATTTTACTCCAAAGCACTTACTGCAAACCTAATGGAAACACCTTAGGTTAACTTCCCACATGATTCTGAGATGTCTGAAAGTTGTTTCATACCTGTGCACATAAAGACAAACAAGTTGATTTTACAGTGAATAGAATGCTTTGACATAAAAGTAGTATACATTTCAAATTTACACCAAAGCACTTACTGCAAACCTAATGGAAACACTTTAGGTTAACGTTCCACATGATTATTAGTAGCTTAAAAGTTGTTTCATGGCTGTACACATCAACACAAAAAAGTTGTTATCTCAGTGCATGCAATGCTTAGACAATACAAATAGTATACATTTCAATTTTACACCAAAGCACTTACTGCAATCCTAATGAAAACACTCTAGGTTAACTTCCCACATGATTCTGAGTTGTCTGAAAGTTGTTTCATACCTGTGCACATAAAGACAAAAAAGTTGATTTCACAATGATTAGAATGCTTTGACATAAAAGTAGTATACATTTCAATTGTACTCAAACGTCCTGACTGCAAACCTAATGCAAACACATTTGGTTAACTTCCCAGATGAGTATGACTAGGTTTAAAGTTGTTTCATGCCTCAGTTCATCAAGACAAAAAAGTTACTTTCTCAGTACTACTATGCTCTGACATTAAGGTAGTATACATCTCAATTTTACACCAAAGTACTTACTGCTAACTAATGGAAACACCTTAGGTTAACTTCCCACATGATTATGAGTAGTTTGAAAGTTGTTTCATGGCTGTACACATCAACACAAAAAAGTTGTTATCTCAGTGCATGCAATGCTTAGACAATACAAATAGTATACATTTCAATTTTACAGCAAAGTACTTACTTCAAACCTAATGGAAACAACTCAGATTAACTTCCCACATGATTCTGAGATGTCTGAAAGTTGTTTCATACCTGTGCACATCAAGACAAAAAAGTTGTTTTTTCAGTGCATGCAATGCTTTTACAAAACATATAGTATACATTTCAATTTTACACCAAAGCACTTACTGCAAACCTAATGGAAACACTTTAGGTTAACTTCCCACATGATTCTGAGATGTCTGAAAGTTGTTTCATACCTGTGCAGATAAAGACAAAAAACTTGATTTCACAGTGAATAGAATGCTTTGACATAAAGGTAGTACACATTTCAATTGTACTCAAAAGTCCTGACTGCAAACCTAACGCAAACACATTTGGTTAACTTCCCAGATGAGTATGACAGGGTTTAAAGTTGTTTCATGCCTCAGTTCATCAAGATAAAAAAGTTACTTTCTCAGTACTACTATGCTCTGACATTAAGGTAGTACACATCTGAATTTTACACCAAAGTACTTACTGCAAACTAATGGAAACACCTTAGGTTAACTTCCCACATGATTATGAGTAGTTTGAAAGTTGTTTCATGGCTGTACACATCAACACAAAAAAGTTGTTATCTCAGTGCATGCAATGCTTAGACAATACAAATAGTATACATTTCTATTTTACACCAAAATACTTACTGCAAACCTAATGGAAACAACTTAGATTAACTTCCCACATGATTCTGAGATGTCTGAAAGTTGTTTCATACCTGTGCACATCAAGACAAAAAAGTTGGTTTCTCAGTGCATGCAATGCTTTTACAATACAAATAGTATACATTTGAATTTTACACCAAAGCACTTACTGCTAACTAATGGAAACACCTTAGGTTAACTTCCCACATGATTATGAGTAGTTTGAAAGTTGTTTCATGGCTGTACACATCAACACAAAAAAGTTGTTATCTCAGTGCATGCAATGCTTAGACAAAACAAATAGTATACATTTCAATTTTACACCAAAGTACTTACTGCAAACTTAATGGAAACAACTCAGATTAACTTCCCACATGATTCTGAGATGTCTGAAAGTTGTTTCATACCTGTGCACATGAAGACAAAAAAGTTGTTTTTTCAGTGCATGCAATGCTTTTACAAAACATATAGTATACATTTCAATTTTACACCAAAGCACTTACTGCAAACTGAATGGAAACACCTTAGGTTAACTTTCCACATGATTATGAGTAGTTTGAAAGTTGTTTCATGGCTGTACACATCAACACAAAAAAGTTGTTATCTCAGTGTATGCAATGCTTAGACAATACAAATAGTATACATTTCAATTTTACACCAAAGCACTTACTGCAAACCTGATGGAAACACTTTAGGTTAACTTCCCACATGATTCTGAGATGTCTGAAAGTTGTTTCATACCTGTGCAGATAAAGACAAAAAAGTTGATTTCACTGTGAATAGAATGCTTTGACATAAAGGTAGTATACATTTCAATTGTACTCAAAAGTCCTGACTGCAAACCTAACGCAAACACATTTGGTTAACTTCCCACATGAGTATGAGTAGGTTTAAAGTTGTTTCATAGCTGTACACATCAACACAAAAAAGTTGTTATCTCAGTGCATGCAATGCTTAGACAATACAAATTGTATACATTTCAATTTTACACCAAAGCACTTACTGCAAACCTAATGGAAACACTTTAGGTTAACTTCCCACATGATTCTGAGATGTCTGACAGTTGTTTCATACCTGTGCACATAAAGACAAAAAAGTTGATTTCACAGTGAATAGAAAGCTTTGACATAAAAGTAGTATACATTTCAATTGTACTCAAAAGTCCTGACTGCAAACCTAATGCAAACACATTTGATTAACTTCCCAGATGAGTATGACAAGGTTTAAAGTTGTTTCATGCCTCAGTTCATCAAGATAAAAAAGTTACTTTCTCAGTACTACTATGCTCTGACATTAAGGTAGTACACATCTGAATTTTACACCAAAGTACTTACTGCAAACTAATGGAAACACCTTAGGTTAACTTCCCACATGATTATGAGTAGTTTGAAAGTTGTTTCATGGCTGTACACATCAACACAAAAAAGTTGTTATCTCAGTGCATGCAATGCTTAGACAATACAAATAGTATACATTTCAATTTTACACCAAAATACTTACTGCAAAACTAATGGAAACAACTTAGATTAACTTCCCACATGATTCTGAGATGTCTGAAAGTTGTTTCATACCTGTGCACATCAAGACAAAAAAGTTGGTTTCTCAGTGCATGCAATGCTTTTACAATACAAATAGTATACATTTCAATTTTACACCAAAGCACTTACTGCAAACCTAATGGAAACACCTTAGGTTAACTTTCCACATGATTATGAGTAGTTTGAAAGTTGTTTCATGGCTGTACACATCAACAGAAAAAAGTTGTTATCTCAGTGCATTCAGTGCTTTGACAATACAAATAGTATACATTTCAATTTTACTCCAAAGCACTTACTGCAAACCTAATGGAAACAACTTACATTAACTTCCCACATGATTCAGAGATGTCTGAAAGTTGTTTCATACCTGTGCATATCAAGACAAAAAAGTTGATTTCACAGTGAATAGAATGCTTTGACATAAAAGCAGTATACATTTCAATTGTACTCAAAAGTCCTGACTGCAAACCTAATGCAAACACATTTGGTTAACTTCCCAGATGAGTATGACTAGGTTTAAAGTTGTTTCATGCCTCAGTTCATCAAGACAAAAAAGTTACTTTCTCAGTACTTCTATGCTCTGACATTAAGGTAGTACACATCTGAATTGTACACCAAAGTACTTACTGCAAACTAATGGAAGCACCTTAGGTTAACTTCCCACATGATTATGAGTATTTTGAAAGTTGTTTCATGGCTGTACACATCAACACAAAAAAGTTGTTATCTCAGTGCATGCAATGCTTAGACAATACAAATAGTATACATTTCAATTTTACACCAAAGTACTTACTGCAAACCTAATGGAAACAACTTAGATTAACTTCCCACATGATTCTGAGATGTCTGAAAGTTGTTTCATACCTGTGCACATCAAGACAAAAAAGTTGTTTTTTCAGTGCATGCAATGCTTTCACAAAACATATAGTATACATTTCAATTTTACACCAAAGCACTTACTGCAAAACTAATGGAAACACCTTAGGTTAACTTTCCACATGATTATGAGTAGTTTGAAAGTTGTTTCATGGCTGTACACATCAACACAAAAAAGTTGTTATCTCAGTGCATGCAATGCTTAGACAATACAAATAGTATACATTTCTATTTTACACCAAAATACTTACTGCAAACCTAATGGAAACAACTTAGATTAACTTCCCACATGATTCTGAGATGTCTGAAAGTTGTTTCATACCTGTGCACATCAAGACAAAAAAGTTGGTTTCTCAGTGCATGCAATGCTTTTACAATACAAATAGTATACATTTGAATTTTACACCAAAGCACTTACTGCTAACTAATGGAAACACCTTAGGTTAACTTCCCACATGATTATGAGTAGTTTGAAAGTTGTTTCATGGCTGTACACATCAACACAAAAAAGTTGTTATCTCAGTGCATGCAATGCTTAGACAAAACAAATAGTATACATTTCAATTTTACACCAAAGTACTTACTGCAAACTTAATGGAAACAACTCAGATTAACTTCCCACATGATTCTGAGATGTCTGAAAGTTGTTTCATACCTGTGCACATGAAGACAAAAAAGTTGTTTTTTCAGTGCATGCAATGCTTTTACAAAACATATAGTATACATTTCAATTTTACACCAAAGCACTTACTGCAAACTGAATGGAAACACCTTAGGTTAACTTTCCACATGATTATGAGTAGTTTGAAAGTTGTTTCATGGCTGTACACATCAACACAAAAAAGTTGTTATCTCAGTGTATGCAATGCTTAGACAATACAAATAGTATACATTTCAATTTTACACCAAAGCACTTACTGCAAACCTGATGGAAACACTTTAGGTTAACTTCCCACATGATTCTGAGATGTCTGAAAGTTGTTTCATACCTGTGCAGATAAAGACAAAAAAGTTGATTTCACTGTGAATAGAATGCTTTGACATAAAGGTAGTATACATTTCAATTGTACTCAAAAGTCCTGACTGCAAACCTAACGCAAACACATTTGGTTAACTTCCCACATGAGTATGAGTAGGTTTAAAGTTGTTTCATAGCTGTACACATCAACACAAAAAAGTTGTTATCTCAGTGCATGCAATGCTTAGACAATACAAATTGTATACATTTCAATTTTACACCAAAGCACTTACTGCAAACCTAATGGAAACACTTTAGGTTAACTTCCCACATGATTCTGAGATGTCTGACAGTTGTTTCATACCTGTGCACATAAAGACAAAAAAGTTGATTTCACAGTGAATAGAAAGCTTTGACATAAAAGTAGTATACATTTCAATTGTACTCAAAAGTCCTGACTGCAAACCTAATGCAAACACATTTGATTAACTTCCCAGATGAGTATGACAAGGTTTAAAGTTGTTTCATGCCTCAGTTCATCAAGATAAAAAAGTTACTTTCTCAGTACTACTATGCTCTGACATTAAGGTAGTACACATCTGAATTTTACACCAAAGTACTTACTGCAAACTAATGGAAACACCTTAGGTTAACTTCCCACATGATTATGAGTAGTTTGAAAGTTGTTTCATGGCTGTACACATCAACACAAAAAAGTTGTTATCTCAGTGCATGCAATGCTTAGACAATACAAATAGTATACATTTCAATTTTACACCAAAATACTTACTGCAAAACTAATGGAAACAACTTAGATTAACTTCCCACATGATTCTGAGATGTCTGAAAGTTGTTTCATACCTGTGCACATCAAGACAAAAAAGTTGGTTTCTCAGTGCATGCAATGCTTTTACAATACAAATAGTATACATTTCAATTTTACACCAAAGCACTTACTGCAAACCTAATGGAAACACCTTAGGTTAACTTTCCACATGATTATGAGTAGTTTGAAAGTTGTTTCATGGCTGTACACATCAACAGAAAAAAGTTGTTATCTCAGTGCATTCAGTGCTTTGACAATACAAATAGTATACATTTCAATTTTACTCCAAAGCACTTACTGCAAACCTAATGGAAACAACTTACATTAACTTCCCACATGATTCAGAGATGTCTGAAAGTTGTTTCATACCTGTGCATATCAAGACAAAAAAGTTGATTTCACAGTGAATAGAATGCTTTGACATAAAAGCAGTATACATTTCAATTGTACTCAAAAGTCCTGACTGCAAACCTAATGCAAACACATTTGGTTAACTTCCCAGATGAGTATGACTAGGTTTAAAGTTGTTTCATGCCTCAGTTCATCAAGACAAAAAAGTTACTTTCTCAGTACTTCTATGCTCTGACATTAAGGTAGTACACATCTGAATTGTACACCAAAGTACTTACTGCAAACTAATGGAAGCACCTTAGGTTAACTTCCCACATGATTATGAGTATTTTGAAAGTTGTTTCATGGCTGTACACATCAACACAAAAAAGTTGTTATCTCAGTGCATGCAATGCTTAGACAATACAAATAGTATACATTTCAATTTTACACCAAAGTACTTACTGCAAACCTAATGGAAACAACTTAGATTAACTTCCCACATGATTCTGAGATGTCTGAAAGTTGTTTCATACCTGTGCACATCAAGACAAAAAAGTTGTTTTTTCAGTGCATGCAATGCTTTCACAAAACATATAGTATACATTTCAATTTTACACCAAAGCACTTACTGCAAAACTAATGGAAACACCTTAGGTTAACTTTCCACATGATTATGAGTAGTTTGAAAGTTGTTTCATGGCTGTACACATCAACACAAAAAAGTTGTTATCTCAGTGCATGCAATGCTTAGACAATACAAATAGTATACATTTCAATTTTATTCCAAAGCACTTACTGCAAACCTAATGGAAACACTTTAGGTTAACTTCCCACATGATTCTGAGATGTCTGAAAATTGTTTCATACCTGTGCAGATAAAGACAAAAAAGTTGATTTCACAGTGAATAGAATGCTTTGACATAAAGGTAGTATACATTTCAATTGTACTCAAAAGTCCTGACTGCAAACCTAACGCAAACACATTCGGTTAACTTCCCACATGAGTATGACAAGGTTTAAAGTTGTTTCATGCCTCAGTTCATCAAGATAAAAAAGTTACTTTCTCAGTACTACTATGCTCTGACATTAAGGTAGTATACACCTGAATTTTACACCAAAGTACTTACTGCAAACTAATGGAAACACCTTAGGTTAACTTCCCACATGATTATGAGTAGTTTGAAAGTTGTTTCATGGCTGTACACATCAACACAAAAAACTTGTTATCTCAGTGCATGCAATGCTTAGACAATACAAATAGTATACATTTCAATTTTACACCAAAATACTTACTGCAAACCTAATAGAAACAACTTAGATTAACTTCCCACATGATTCTGAGATGTCTGAAAGTTGTTTCATACCTGTGCACATAAAGACAAACAAGTTGATTTTACAGTGAATAGAATGCTTTGACATAAAAGTAGTATACATTTCAATTTTACACCAAAGCACTTACTGCAAACCTAATGGAATCACTTTAGGTTAACGTTCCACATGATTATTAGTAGCTTAAAAGTTGTTTCATGGCTGTACACATCAACACAAAAAAGTTGTTATCTCAGTGCATGCAATGCTTAGACAATACAAATAGTATACATTTCAATTTTACACCAAGGCACTTACTGCAATCCTAATGAAAACACTCTAGGTTAACTTCCCACATGATTCTGAGTTGTCTGAATGTTGTTTCATACCTGTGCACATAAAGACAAAAAACTTGATTTCACAGTGAATAGAATGCTTTGACATAAAGGTAGTACACATTTCAATTGTACTCAAAAGTCCTGACTGCAAACCTAACGCAAACACATTTGGTTAACTTCCCAGATGAGTATGACAAGGTTTAAAGTTGTTTCATGCCTCAGTTCATCAAGATAAAAAAGTTACTTTCTCAGTACTACTATGCTCTGACAGTAAGGTAGTACACATCTGAATTTTACACCAAAGTACTTACTGCAAAATAATGGAAACACCTTAGGTTATCTTCCCACATGATTATGAGTAGTTTGAAAGTTGTTTCATGGCTGTACACATCAACACAAAAAAGTTGTTATCTCAGTGCATGCAATGCTTAGACAATACAAATAGTATACACTTCAATTTTACACCAAAATACTTACGGCAAAACTAATGGAAACAACTTAGATTAACTTCCCACATGATTCTGAGATGTCTGAAAGTTGTTTCATACCTGTGCTCATCAAGACAAAAAAAGTTGGTTTCTCAGTGCATGCAATGCTTTTACAATACAAATAGTATACATTTCAATTTTACACCAAAGCACTTACTGCAAACCTAATGGAAACACCTTAGGTTAACTTCCCACATGATTCTGAGATGTCTGAAACTTGTTTCATACCTGTGCACATAAAGACAAACAAGTTGATTTTACAGTGAATAGAATGCTTTGACATAAAAGTAGTATACATTTCAATTTTACACCAAAGCACTTACTGCAAACCTAATGGAAACACTTTAGGTTAACTTTCCACATGATTATGAGTAGTTTGAAAGTTGTTTCATGGCTGTACACATCAACACAAAAAAGTTGTTATCTCAGTGCATGCAATGCTTAGACAATACAAATAGTATACATTTCAATTTTACACCAAAGCACTTACTGCAAACCTAATGGAAACACTTTAGGTTAACTTCCTTCATGATTCTGAGATGTCTGAAAGCTGTTTCATTCCTGTGCAGATAAAGACAAAAAAGTTGATTTCACAGTGAATAGAATGCTTTGACATAAAAGTAGTATACATTTCAATTGTACTCAAAAGTCCTGACTGCAAACCTAATGAATACTCATTTGGTTAACTTCCCAGATGAGTATGACTAGGTTTAAAGTTGTTTCATGCCTCAGTTCATCAAGACAAAAAACGTTACTTTCTCAGTACTTCTATGCTCTGACATTAAGGTAGTACACATCTGAATTTTACACCAAAGTACTTACTGCAAACTAATGGAAACACATTAGGTTAACTTCCCACATGATTATGAGTAGTTTGAAAGTTGTTTCATGGCTGTACACATCAACACAAAAAAGTTGTTATCTCAGTGCATGCAATGCTTAGACAATACAAATAGTATACTTTTCAATTTTACACCAAAATACTTACTGCAAACCTAATGGAAACAACTTAGATTAATTTCCCACATGATTCTGAGATGTCTGAAAGTTGTTTCATACCTGTGCACATCAAGACAAAAAAGTTGGTTTCTCAGTGCATGCAATGCTTTTACAATACAAATAGTATACATTTCAATTTTACACCAAAGCACTTACTGCAAACCTAATGGAAACACCTTAGGTTAACTTTCCACATGATTATGAGTAGTTTGAAAGTTGTTTCATGGCTGTACACATCAACAGAAAAAAGTTGTTATCTCAGTGCATGCAATGCTTAGACAATACAAATAGTATACATTTCAATTTTACTCCAAAGCACTTACTGCAAACCTAATGGAAACACCTTAGGTTAACTTCCCACATGATTCTGAGATGTCTGAAACTTGTTTCATACCTGTGCACATAAAGACAAACAAGTTGATTTTACAGTGAACAGAATGCTTTGACATAAAAGTAGTATACATTT
The DNA here is from genome assembly GCF_030028105.1 of Mobula birostris. Classification (NCBI taxonomy): domain Eukaryota; kingdom Metazoa; phylum Chordata; class Chondrichthyes; order Myliobatiformes; family Myliobatidae; genus Mobula; species Mobula birostris. Next base: position 212,473 of record NW_027278380.1, on the reverse strand, counting down.
CAATTTTACACCAAAGCACTTACTGCAAACTTAATGGAAACACTTTAGGTTAACTTTCCACATGATTATGAGTAGTTTGAAAGTTGTTTCATGGCTGTACACATCAACACAAAAAAGTTGTTATCTCAGTGCATGCAATGCTTAGACAATACAAATAGTATACATTTCAATTTTACACCAAAGCACTTACTGCAATCCTAATGAAAACACTTTAGGTTAACTTCCCACATGATTCTGAGATGTCTGAAAGTTGTTTCATACCTGTGCACATAAAGACAAAAAAGTTGATTTCACAGTGAATAGAATGCTTTGACATAAAAGTAGTATACATTTCAATTGTACTCAAAACTCCTGACTGCAAACCTAATGCAAACACATTTGGTTAACTTCCCAGATGAGTATGACAAGGTTTAAAGTTGTTTCATGCCTCAGTTCATCAAGATAAAAAAGTTACTTTCTCAGTACTACTATGCTCTGACATTAAGGTAGTACACATCTGAAGTTTACACCAAAGTACTTACTGCAAACTAATGGAAACACCTTAGGTTAACTTCCCACATGATTATGAGTAGTTTGAAAGTTGTTTCATGGCTGTACACATCAACACAAAAAAGTTGTTATCTCAGTGCATGCAATGCTTAGACAATACAAATAGTATACATTTCAATTTTACACAAAAATACTTACGGCAAAACTAATGGAAACAACTTAGATTAACTTCCCACATGATTCTGAGATGTCTGAAAGTTGTTTCATACCTGTGCTCATCAAGACAAAAAAGTTGGTTTCTCAGTGCATGCAATGCTTTTATAATACAAATAGCATACATTTCAATTTTACACCAAAGCACTTACTGCAAACCTAATGGAAACACCTTAGGTTAACTTTCCACATGATTATGAGTAGTTTGAAAGTTGTTTCATGGCTGTACACATCAACAGAAAAAAGTTGTTATCTCAGTGCATGCAATGCTTAGACAATACAAGTGGTATACATTTCATTTTACTCCAAAGCACTTACTGCAAACCTAATGGAAACACCTTAGGTTAACTTCCCACATGATTCTGAGATGTCTGAAACTTGTTTCATACCTGTGCACATAAAGACAAACAAGTTGATTTTACAGTGAATAGAATGCTTTGACATAAAAGTAGTATACATTTCAATTTTACACCAAAGCACTTACTGCAAACCTAATGGAAACACTTTAGGTTAACTTTCCACATGATTATGAGTAGTTTGAAAGTTGTTTCATGGCTGTAGACATCAACACAAAAAAGTTGTTATCTCAGTGCATGCAATGCTTAGACAATACAAATAGTATACATTTCAATTTTACACCAAAGCACTTACTGCAAACCTAATGGAAACACTTTAGGTTAACTTCCCACATGATTCTGAGATGTCTGAAAGTTGTTTCATTCCTGTGCAGATAAAGACAAAAAAGTTCATTTCACAGTGAATAGAATGCTTTGACATAAAAGTAGTATACATTTCAATTGTACTCAAAAGTCCTGACTGCAAACCTAATGCAAACTCATTTGGTTAACTTCCCAGATGAGTATGACTAGGTTTAAAGTTGTTTCATGCCTCAGTTCATCAAGACAAAAAACGTTACTTTCTCAGTACTTCTATGCTCTGACATTAAGGTAGTACACATCTGAATTTTACACCAAAGTACTTACTGCAAACTAATGGAAACACCTTAGGTTAACTTCCCACATGATTATGAGTAGTTTGAAAGTTGTTTCATGGCTGTACACATCAACAGAAAAAAGTTGTTATCTCAGTGCATGCAATGCTTAGACAATACAAATAGTATACATTTCAATTTTACTCCAAAGCACTTACTGCAAACCTAATGGAAACACCTTAGGTTAACTTCCCACATGATTCTGAGATGTCTGAAACTTGTTTCATACCTGTGCACATAAAGACAAACAAGTTGATTTTACAGTGAATAGAATGCTTTGACATAAAAGTAGTATACATTTCAATTTTACACCAAAGCACTTACTGCAAACCTAATGGAAACACTTTAGGTTAACTTTCCACATGATTATGAGTAGTTTGAAAGTTGTTTCATGGCTGTACACATCAACACAAAAAAGTTGTTATCTCAGTGCATGCAATGCTTAGACAATACAAATAGTATACATTTCAATTTTACACCAAAGCACTTACTGCAATCCTAATGAAAACACTTTAGGTTAACTTCCCACATGATTCTGAGATGTCTGAAAGTTGTTTCATACCTGTGCACATAAAGACAAAAAAGTTGATTTCACAGTGAATAGAATGCTTTGACATAAAAGTAGTATACATTTCAATTGTACTCAAAACTCCTGACTGCAAACCTAATGCAAACACATTTGGTTAACTTCCCAGATGAGTATGACAAGGTTTAAAGTTGTTTCATGCCTCAGTTCATCAAGATAAAAAAGTTACTTTCTCAGTACTACTATGCTCTGACATTAAGGTAGTACACATCTGAATTTTACACCAAAGTACTTACTGCAAACTAATGGAAACACCTTAGGTTAACTTCCCACATGATTATGAGTAGTTTGAAAGTTGTTTCATGGCTGTACACATCAACACAAAAAAGTTGTTATCTCAGTGCATGCAATGCTTAGACAATACAAATAGTATACATTTCAATTTTACACCAAAATACTTACGGCAAAACTAATGGAAACAACTTAGATTAACTTCCCACATGATTCTGAGATGTCTGAAAGTTGTTTCATACCTGTGCTCATCAAGACAAAAAAGTTGGTTTCTCAGTGCATGCAATGCTTTTATAATACAAATAGCATACATTTCAATTTTACACCAAAGCACTTACTGCAAACCTAATGGAAACACCTTAGGTTAACTTTCCACATGATTATGAGTAGTTTGAAAGTTGTTTCATGGCTGTACACATCAACAGAAAAAAGTTGTTATCTCAGTGCATGCAATGCTTAGACAATACAAGTGGTATACATTTCATTTTACTCCAAAGCACTTACTGCAAACCTAATGGAAACACCTTAGGTTAACTTCCCACATGATTCTGAGATGTCTGAAACTTGTTTCATACCTGTGCACATAAAGACAAACAAGTTGATTTTACAGTGAATAGAATGCTTTGACATAAAAGTAGTATACATTTCAATTTTACACCAAAGCACTTACTGCAAACCTAATGGAAACACTTTAGGTTAACTTTCCACATGATTATGAGTAGTTTGAAAGTTGTTTCATGGCTGTAGACATCAACACAAAAAAGTTGTTATCTCAGTGCATGCAATGCTTAGACAATACAAATAGTATACATTTCAATTTTACACCAAAGCACTTACTGCAAACCTAATGGAAACACTTTAGGTTAACTTCCCACATGATTCTGAGATGTCTGAAAGTTGTTTCATTCCTGTGCAGATAAAGACAAAAAAGTTCATTTCACAGTGAATAGAATGCTTTGACATAAAAGTAGTATACATTTCAATTGTACTCAAAAGTCCTGACTGCAAACCTAATGCAAACTCATTTGGTTAACTTCCCAGATGAGTATGACTAGGTTTAAAGTTGTTTCATGCCTCAGTTCATCAAGACAAAAAACGTTACTTTCTCAGTACTTCTATGCTCTGACATTAAGGTAGTACACATCTGAATTTTACACCAAAGTACTTACTGCAAACTAATGGAAACACCTTAGGTTAACTTCCCACATGATTATGAGTAGTTTGAAAGTTGTTTCATGGCTGTACACATCAACACAAAAAAGTTGTTATCTCAGTGCATGCAATGCTTAGACAATACAAATAGTATACATTTCTATTTTACACCAAAATACTTACTGCAAACCTAATGGAAACAACTTAGATTAACTTCCCACATGATTCTGAGATGTCTGAAAGTTGTTTCATACCTGTGCACATCAAGACAAAAAAGTTGGTTTCTCAGTGCATGCAATGCTTTTACAATACAAATAGTATACATTTGAATTTTACACCAAAGCACTTACTGCTAACTAATGGAAACACCTTAGGTTAACTTCCCACATGATTATGAGTAGTTTGAAAGTTGTTTCATGGCTGTACACATCAACACAAAAAAGTTGTTATCTCAGTGCATGCAATGCTTAGACAAAACAAATAGTATACATTTCAATTTTACACCAAAGTACTTACTGCAAACTTAATGGAAACAACTCAGATTAACTTCCCACATGATTCTGAGATGTCTGAAAGTTGTTTCATACCTGTGCACATGAAGACAAAAAAGTTGTTTTTTCAGTGCATGCAATGCTTTTACAAAACATATAGTATACATTTCAATTTTACACCAAAGCACTTACTGCAAACTGAATGGAAACACCTTAGGTTAACTTTCCACATGATTATGAGTAGTTTGAAAGTTGTTTCATGGCTGTACACATCAACACAAAAAAGTTGTTATCTCAGTGTATGCAATGCTTAGACAATACAAATAGTATACATTTCAATTTTACACCAAAGCACTTACTGCAAACCTGATGGAAACACTTTAGGTTAACTTCCCACATGATTCTGAGATGTCTGAAAGTTGTTTCATACCTGTGCAGATAAAGACAAAAAAGTTGATTTCACTGTGAATAGAATGCTTTGACATAAAGGTAGTATACATTTCAATTGTACTCAAAAGTCCTGACTGCAAACCTAACGCAAACACATTTGGTTAACTTCCCACATGAGTATGAGTAGGTTTAAAGTTGTTTCATAGCTGTACACATCAACACAAAAAAGTTGTTATCTCAGTGCATGCAATGCTTAGACAATACAAATTGTATACATTTCAATTTTACACCAAAGCACTTACTGCAAACCTAATGGAAACACTTTAGGTTAACTTCCCACATGATTCTGAGATGTCTGACAGTTGTTTCATACCTGTGCACATAAAGACAAAAAAGTTGATTTCACAGTGAATAGAAAGCTTTGACATAAAAGTAGTATACATTTCAATTGTACTCAAAAGTCCTGACTGCAAACCTAATGCAAACACATTTGATTAACTTCCCAGATGAGTATGACAAGGTTTAAAGTTGTTTCATGCCTCAGTTCATCAAGATAAAAAAGTTACTTTCTCAGTACTACTATGCTCTGACATTAAGGTAGTACACATCTGAATTTTACACCAAAGTACTTACTGCAAACTAATGGAAACACCTTAGGTTAACTTCCCACATGATTATGAGTAGTTTGAAAGTTGTTTCATGGCTGTACACATCAACACAAAAAAGTTGTTATCTCAGTGCATGCAATGCTTAGACAATACAAATAGTATACATTTCAATTTTACACCAAAATACTTACTGCAAAACTAATGGAAACAACTTAGATTAACTTCCCACATGATTCTGAGATGTCTGAAAGTTGTTTCATACCTGTGCACATCAAGACAAAAAAGTTGGTTTCTCAGTGCATGCAATGCTTTTACAATACAAATAGTATACATTTCAATTTTACACCAAAGCACTTACTGCAAACCTAATGGAAACACCTTAGGTTAACTTTCCACATGATTATGAGTAGTTTGAAAGTTGTTTCATGGCTGTACACATCAACAGAAAAAAGTTGTTATCTCAGTGCATTCAGTGCTTTGACAATACAAATAGTATACATTTCAATTTTACTCCAAAGCACTTACTGCAAACCTAATGGAAACAACTTACATTAACTTCCCACATGATTCAGAGATGTCTGAAAGTTGTTTCATACCTGTGCATATCAAGACAAAAAAGTTGATTTCACAGTGAATAGAATGCTTTGACATAAAAGCAGTATACATTTCAATTGTACTCAAAAGTCCTGACTGCAAACCTAATGCAAACACATTTGGTTAACTTCCCAGATGAGTATGACTAGGTTTAAAGTTGTTTCATGCCTCAGTTCATCAAGACAAAAAAGTTACTTTCTCAGTACTTCTATGCTCTGACATTAAGGTAGTACACATCTGAATTGTACACCAAAGTACTTACTGCAAACTAATGGAAGCACCTTAGGTTAACTTCCCACATGATTATGAGTATTTTGAAAGTTGTTTCATGGCTGTACACATCAACACAAAAAAGTTGTTATCTCAGTGCATGCAATGCTTAGACAATACAAATAGTATACATTTCAATTTTACACCAAAGTACTTACTGCAAACCTAATGGAAACAACTTAGATTAACTTCCCACATGATTCTGAGATGTCTGAAAGTTGTTTCATACCTGTGCACATCAAGACAAAAAAGTTGTTTTTTCAGTGCATGCAATGCTTTCACAAAACATATAGTATACATTTCAATTTTACACCAAAGCACTTACTGCAAAACTAATGGAAACACCTTAGGTTAACTTTCCACATGATTATGAGTAGTTTGAAAGTTGTTTCATGGCTGTACACATCAACACAAAAAAGTTGTTATCTCAGTGCATGCAATGCTTAGACAATACAAATAGTATACATTTCTATTTTACACCAAAATACTTACTGCAAACCTAATGGAAACAACTTAGATTAACTTCCCACATGATTCTGAGATGTCTGAAAGTTGTTTCATACCTGTGCACATCAAGACAAAAAAGTTGGTTTCTCAGTGCATGCAATGCTTTTACAATACAAATAGTATACATTTGAATTTTACACCAAAGCACTTACTGCTAACTAATGGAAACACCTTAGGTTAACTTCCCACATGATTATGAGTAGTTTGAAAGTTGTTTCATGGCTGTACACATCAACACAAAAAAGTTGTTATCTCAGTGCATGCAATGCTTAGACAAAACAAATAGTATACATTTCAATTTTACACCAAAGTACTTACTGCAAACTTAATGGAAACAACTCAGATTAACTTCCCACATGATTCTGAGATGTCTGAAAGTTGTTTCATACCTGTGCACATGAAGACAAAAAAGTTGTTTTTTCAGTGCATGCAATGCTTTTACAAAACATATAGTATACATTTCAATTTTACACCAAAGCACTTACTGCAAACTGAATGGAAACACCTTAGGTTAACTTTCCACATGATTATGAGTAGTTTGAAAGTTGTTTCATGGCTGTACACATCAACACAAAAAAGTTGTTATCTCAGTGTATGCAATGCTTAGACAATACAAATAGTATACATTTCAATTTTACACCAAAGCACTTACTGCAAACCTGATGGAAACACTTTAGGTTAACTTCCCACATGATTCTGAGATGTCTGAAAGTTGTTTCATACCTGTGCAGATAAAGACAAAAAAGTTGATTTCACTGTGAATAGAATGCTTTGACATAAAGGTAGTATACATTTCAATTGTACTCAAAAGTCCTGACTGCAAACCTAACGCAAACACATTTGGTTAACTTCCCACATGAGTATGAGTAGGTTTAAAGTTGTTTCATAGCTGTACACATCAACACAAAAAAGTTGTTATCTCAGTGCATGCAATGCTTAGACAATACAAATTGTATACATTTCAATTTTACACCAAAGCACTTACTGCAAACCTAATGGAAACACTTTAGGTTAACTTCCACATGATTCTGAGATGTCTGACAGTTGTTTCATACCTGTGCACATAAAGACAAAAAAGTTGATTTCACAGTGAATAGAAAGCTTTGACATAAAAGTAGTATACATTTCAATTGTACTCAAAAGTCCTGACTGCAAACCTAATGCAAACACATTTGATTAACTTCCCAGATGAGTATGACAAGGTTTAAAGTTGTTTCATGCCTCAGTTCATCAAGATAAAAAAGTTACTTTCTCAGTACTACTATGCTCTGACATTAAGGTAGTACACATCTGAATTTTACACCAAAGTACTTACTGCAAACTAATGGAAACACCTTAGGTTAACTTCCCACATGATTATGAGTAGTTTGAAAGTTGTTTCATGGCTGTACACATCAACACAAAAAAGTTGTTATCTCAGTGCATGCAATGCTTAGACAATACAAATAGTATACATTTCAATTTTACACCAAAATACTTACTGCAAAACTAATGGAAACAACTTAGATTAACTTCCCACATGATTCTGAGATGTCTGAAAGTTGTTTCATACCTGTGCACATCAAGACAAAAAAGTTGGTTTCTCAGTGCATGCAATGCTTTTACAATACAAATAGTATACATTTCAATTTTACACCAAAGCACTTACTGCAAACCTAATGGAAACACCTTAGGTTAACTTTCCACATGATTATGAGTAGTTTGAAAGTTGTTTCATGGCTGTACACATCAACAGAAAAAAGTTGTTATCTCAGTGCATTCAGTGCTTTGACAATACAAATAGTATACATTTCAATTTTACTCCAAAGCACTTACTGCAAACCTAATGGAAACAACTTACATTAACTTCCCACATGATTCAGAGATGTCTGAAAGTTGTTTCATACCTGTGCATATCAAGACAAAAAAGTTGATTTCACAGTGAATAGAATGCTTTGACATAAAAGCAGTATACATTTCAATTGTACTCAAAAGTCCTGACTGCAAACCTAATGCAAACACATTTGGTTAACTTCCCAGATGAGTATGACTAGGTTTAAAGTTGTTTCATGCCTCAGTTCATCAAGACAAAAAAGTTACTTTCTCAGTACTTCTATGCTCTGACATTAAGGTAGTACACATCTGAATTGTACACCAAAGTACTTACTGCAAACTAATGGAAGCACCTTAGGTTAACTTCCCACATGATTATGAGTATTTGAAAGTTGTTTCATGGCTGTACACATCAACACAAAAAAGTTGTTATCTCAGTGCATGCAATGCTTAGACAATACAAATAGTATACATTTCAATTTTACACCAAAGTACTTACTGCAAACCTAATGGAAACAACTTAGATTAACTTCCCACATGATTCTGAGATGTCTGAAAGTTGTTTCATACCTGTGCACATCAAGACAAAAAAGTTGTTTTTTCAGTGCATGCAATGCTTTCACAAAACATATAGTATACATTTCAATTTTACACCAAAGCACTTACTGCAAAACTAATGGAAACACCTTAGGTTAACTTTCCACATGATTATGAGTAGTTTGAAAGTTGTTTCATGGCTGTACACATCAACACAAAAAAGTTGTTATCTCAGTGCATGCAATGCTTAGACAATACAAATAGTATACATTTCAATTTTATTCCAAAGCACTTACTGCAAACCTAATGGAAACACTTTAGGTTAACTTCCCACATGATTCTGAGATGTCTGAAAATTGTTTCATACCTGTGCAGATAAAGACAAAAAAGTTGATTTCACAGTGAATAGAATGCTTTGACATAAAGGTAGTATACATTTCAATTGTACTCAAAAGTCCTGACTGCAAACCTAACGCAAACACATTCGGTTAACTTCCCACATGAGTATGACAAGGTTTAAAGTTGTTTCATGCCTCAGTTCATCAAGATAAAAAAGTTACTTTCTCAGTACTACTATGCTCTGACATTAAGGTAGTATACACCTGAATTTTACACCAAAGTACTTACTGCAAACTAATGGAAACACCTTAGGTTAACTTCCCACATGATTATGAGTAGTTTGAAAGTTGTTTCATGGCTGTACACATCAACACAAAAAACTTGTTATCTCAGTGCATGCAATGCTTAGACAATACAAATAGTATACATTTCAATTTTACACCAAAATACTTACTGCAAACCTAATAGAAACAACTTAGATTAACTTCCCACATGATTCTGAGATGTCTGAAAGTTGTTTCATACCTGTGCACATAAAGACAAACAAGTTGATTTTACAGTGAATAGAATGCTTTGACATAAAAGTAGTATACATTTCAATTTTACACCAAAGCACTTACTGCAAACCTAATGGAATCACTTTAGGTTAACGTTCCACATGATTATTAGTAGCTTAAAAGTTGTTTCATGGCTGTACACATCAACACAAAAAAGTTGTTATCTCAGTGCATGCAATGCTTAGACAATACAAATAGTATACATTTCAATTTTACACCAAGGCACTTACTGCAATCCTAATGAAAACACTCTAGGTTAACTTCCCACATGATTCTGAGTTGTCTGAATGTTGTTTCATACCTGTGCACATAAAGACAAAAAACTTGATTTCACAGTGAATAGAATGCTTTGACATAAAGGTAGTACACATTTCAATTGTACTCAAAAGTCCTGACTGCAAACCTAACGCAAACACATTTGGTTAACTTCCCAGATGAGTATGACAAGGTTTAAAGTTGTTTCATGCCTCAGTTCATCAAGATAAAAAAGTTACTTTCTCAGTACTACTATGCTCTGACAGTAAGGTAGTACACATCTGAATTTTACACCAAAGTACTTACTGCAAAATAATGGAAACACCTTAGGTTATCTTCCCACATGATTATGAGTAGTTTGAAAGTTGTTTCATGGCTGTACACATCAACACAAAAAAGTTGTTATCTCAGTGCATGCAATGCTTAGACAATACAAATAGTATACACTTCAATTTTACACCAAAATACTTACGGCAAAACTAATGGAAACAACTTAGATTAACTTCCCACATGATTCTGAGATGTCTGAAAGTTGTTTCATACCTGTGCTCATCAAGACAAAAAAAGTTGGTTTCTCAGTGCATGCAATGCTTTTACAATACAAATAGTATACATTTCAATTTTACACCAAAGCACTTACTGCAAACCTAATGGAAACACCTTAGGTTAACTTCCCACATGATTCTGAGATGTCTGAAACTTGTTTCATACCTGTGCACATAAAGACAAACAAGTTGATTTTACAGTGAATAGAATGCTTTGACATAAAAGTAGTATACATTTCAATTTTACACCAAAGCACTTACTGCAAACCTAATGGAAACACTTTAGGTTAACTTTCCACATGATTATGAGTAGTTTGAAAGTTGTTTCATGGCTGTACACATCAACACAAAAAAGTTGTTATCTCAGTGCATGCAATGCTTAGACAATACAAATAGTATACATTTCAATTTTACACCAAAGCACTTACTGCAAACCTAATGGAAACACTTTAGGTTAACTTCCTTCATGATTCTGAGATGTCTGAAAGCTGTTTCATTCCTGTGCAGATAAAGACAAAAAAGTTGATTTCACAGTGAATAGAATGCTTTGACATAAAAGTAGTATACATTTCAATTGTACTCAAAAGTCCTGACTGCAAACCTAATGAATACTCATTTGGTTAACTTCCCAGATGAGTATGACTAGGTTTAAAGTTGTTTCATGCCTCAGTTCATCAAGACAAAAAACGTTACTTTCTCAGTACTTCTATGCTCTGACATTAAGGTAGTACACATCTGAATTTTACACCAAAGTACTTACTGCAAACTAATGGAAACACATTAGGTTAACTTCCCACATGATTATGAGTAGTTTGAAAGTTGTTTCATGGCTGTACACATCAACACAAAAAAGTTGTTATCTCAGTGCATGCAATGCTTAGACAATACAAATAGTATACTTTTCAATTTTACACCAAAATACTTACTGCAAACCTAATGGAAACAACTTAGATTAATTTCCCACATGATTCTGAGATGTCTGAAAGTTGTTTCATACCTGTGCACATCAAGACAAAAAAGTTGGTTTCTCAGTGCATGCAATGCTTTTACAATACAAATAGTATACATTTCAATTTTACACCAAAGCACTTACTGCAAACCTAATGGAAACACCTTAGGTTAACTTTCCACATGATTATGAGTAGTTTGAAAGTTGTTTCATGGCTGTACACATCAACAGAAAAAAGTTGTTATCTCAGTGCATGCAATGCTTAGACAATACAAATAGTATACATTTCAATTTTACTCCAAAGCACTTACTGCAAACCTAATGGAAACACCTTAGGTTAACTTCCCACATGATTCTGAGATGTCTGAAACTTGTTTCATACCTGTGCACATAAAGACAAACAAGTTGATTTTACAGTGAACAGAATGCTTTGACATAAAAGTAGTATACATTTCAATTTTACACCAAAGCACTTACTGCAAACTTAATGGAAACACTTTAGGTTAACTTTCCACATGATTATGAGTAGTTTGAAAGTTGTTTCATGGCTGTACACATCAACACAAAAAAGTTGTTATCTCAGTGCATGCAATGCTTAGACAATACAAATAGTATACATTTCAATTTTACACCAAAGCACTTACTGCAATCCTAATGAAAACACTTTAGGTTAACTTCCCACATGATTCTGAGATGTCTGAAAGTTGTTTCATACCTGTGCACATAAAGACAAAAAAGTTGATTTCACAGTGAATAGAATGCTTTGACATAAAAGTAGTATACATTTCAATTGTACTCAAAACTCCTGACTGCAAACCTAATGCAAACACATTTGGTTAACTTCCCAGATGAGTATGACAAGGTTTAAAGTTGTTTCATGCCTCAGTTCATCAAGATAAAAAAGTTACTTTCTCAGTACTACTATGCTCTGACATTAAGGTAGTACACATCTGAAGTTTACACCAAAGTACTTACTGCAAACTAATGGAAACACCTTAGGTTAACTTCCCACATGATTATGAGTAGTTTGAAAGTTGTTTCATGGCTGTACACATCAACACAAAAAAGTTGTTATCTCAGTGCATGCAATGCTTAGACAATACAAATAGTATACATTTCAATTTTACACAAAAATACTTACGGCAAAACTAATGGAAACAACTTAGATTAACTTCCCACATGATTCTGAGATGTCTGAAAGTTGTTTCATACCTGTGCTCATCAAGACAAAAAAGTTGGTTTCTCAGTGCATGCAATGCTTTTATAATACAAATAGCATACATTTCAATTTTACACCAAAGCACTTACTGCAAACCTAATGGAAACACCTTAGGTTAACTTTCCACATGATTATGAGTAGTTTGAAAGTTGTTTCATGGCTGTACACATCAACAGAAAAAAGTTGTTATCTCAGTGCATGCAATGCTTAGACAATACAAGTGGTATACATTTCATTTTACTCCAAAGCACTTACTGCAAACCTAATGGAAACACCTTAGGTTAACTTCCCACATGATTCTGAGATGTCTGAAACTTGTTTCATACCTGTGCACATAAAGACAAACAAGTTGATTTTACAGTGAATAGAATGCTTTGACATAAAAGTAGTATACATTTCAATTTTACACCAAAGCACTTACTGCAAACCTAATGGAAACACTTTAGGTTAACTTTCCACATGATTATGAGTAGTTTGAAAGTTGTTTCATGGCTGTAGACATCAACACAAAAAAGTTGTTATCTCAGTGCATGCAATGCTTAGACAATACAAATAGTATACATTTCAATTTTACACCAAAGCACTTACTGCAAACCTAATGGAAACACTTTAGGTTAACTTCCCACATGATTCTGAGATGTCTGAAAGTTGTTTCATTCCTGTGCAGATAAAGACAAAAAAGTTCATTTCACAGTGAATAGAATGCTTTGACATAAAAGTAGTATACATTTCAATTGTACTCAAAAGTCCTGACTGCAAACCTAATGCAAACTCATTTGGTTAACTTCCCAGATGAGTATGACTAGGTTTAAAGTTGTTTCATGCCTCAGTTCATCAAGACAAAAAACGTTACTTTCTCAGTACTTCTATGCTCTGACATTAAGGTAGTACACATCTGAATTTTACACCAAAGTACTTACTGCAAACTAATGGAAACACCTTAGGTTAACTTCCCACATGATTATGAGTAGTTTGAAAGTTGTTTCATGGCTGTACACATCAACAGAAAAAAGTTGTTATCTCAGTGCATGCAATGCTTAGACAATACAAATAGTATACATTTCAATTTTACTCCAAAGCACTTACTGCAAACCTAATGGAAACACCTTAGGTTAACTTCCCACATGATTCTGAGATGTCTGAAACTTGTTTCATACCTGTGCACATAAAGACAAACAAGTTGATTTTACAGTGAATAGAATGCTTTGACATAAAAGTAGTATACATTTCAATTTTACACCAAAGCACTTACTGCAAACCTAATGGAAACACTTTAGGTTAACTTTCCACATGATTATGAGTAGTTTGAAAGTTGTTTCATGGCTGTACACATCAACACAAAAAAGTTGTTATCTCAGTGCATGCAATGCTTAGACAATACAAATAGTATACATTTCAATTTTACACCAAAGCACTTACTGCAATCCTAATGAAAACACTTTAGGTTAACTTCCCACATGATTCTGAGATGTCTGAAAGTTGTTTCATACCTGTGCACATAAAGACAAAAAAGTTGATTTCACAGTGAATAGAATGCTTTGACATAAAAGTAGTATACATTTCAATTGTACTCAAAACTCCTGACTGCAAACCTAATGCAAACACATTTGGTTAACTTCCCAGATGAGTATGACAAGGTTTAAAGTTGTTTCATGCCTCAGTTCATCAAGATAAAAAAGTTACTTTCTCAGTACTACTATGCTCTGACATTAAGGTAGTACACATCTGAATTTTACACCAAAGTACTTACTGCAAACTAATGGAAACACCTTAGGTTAACTTCCCACATGATTATGAGTAGTTTGAAAGTTGTTTCATGGCTGTACACATCAACACAAAAAAGTTGTTATCTCAGTGCATGCAATGCTTAGACAATACAAATAGTATACATTTCAATTTTACACCAAAATACTTACGGCAAAACTAATGGAAACAACTTAGATTAACTTCCCACATGATTCTGAGATGTCTGAAAGTTGTTTCATACCTGTGCTCATCAAGACAAAAAAGTTGGTTTCTCAGTGCATGCAATGCTTTTATAATACAAATAGCATACATTTCAATTTTACACCAAAGCACTTACTGCAAACCTAATGGAAACACCTTAGGTTAACTTTCCACATGATTATGAGTAGTTTGAAAGTTGTTTCATGGCTGTACACATCAACAGAAAAAAGTTGTTATCTCAGTGCATGCAATGCTTAGACAATACAAGTGGTATACATTTCATTTTACTCCAAAGCACTTACTGCAAACCTAATGGAAACACCTTAGGTTAACTTCCCACATGATTCTGAGATGTCTGAAACTTGTTTCATACCTGTGCACATAAAGACAAACAAGTTGATTTTACAGTGAATAGAATGCTTTGACATAAAAGTAGTATACATTTCAATTTTACACCAAAGCACTTACTGCAAACCTAATGGAAACACTTTAGGTTAACTTTCCACATGATTATGAGTAGTTTGAAAGTTGTTTCATGGCTGTAGACATCAACACAAAAAAGTTGTTATCTCAGTGCATGCAATGCTTAGACAATACAAATAGTATACATTTCAATTTTACACCAAAGCACTTACTGCAAACCTAATGGAAACACTTTAGGTTAACTTCCCACATGATTCTGAGATGTCTGAAAGTTGTTTCATTCCTGTGCAGATAAAGACAAAAAAGTTCATTTCACAGTGAATAGAATGCTTTGACATAAAAGTAGTATACATTTCAATTGTACTCAAAAGTCCTGACTGCAAACCTAATGCAAACTCATTTGGTTAACTTCCCAGATGAGTATGACTAGGTTTAAAGTTGTTTCATGCCTCAGTTCATCAAGACAAAAAACGTTACTTTCTCAGTACTTCTATGCTCTGACATTAAGGTAGTACACATCTGAATTTTACACCAAAGTACTTACTGCAAACTAATGGAAACACCTTAGGTTAACTTCCCACATGATTATGAGTAGTTTGAAAGTTGTTTCATGGCTGTACACATCAACACAAAAAAGTTGTTATCTCAGTGCATGCAATGCTTAGACAATACAAATAGTATACATTTCAATTTTACACCAAAATACTTACTGCAAACCTAATGGAAACAACTTAGATTAATTTCCCACATGATTCTGAGATGTCTGAAAGTTGTTTCATACCTGTGCACATCAAGACAAAAAAGTTGGTTTCTCAGTGCATGCAATGCTTTTACAATACAAATAGTATACATTTCAATTTTACACCAAAGCACTTACTGCAAACCTAATGGAAACACCTTAGGTTAACTTTCCACATGATTATGAGTAGTTTGAAAGTTGTTTCATGGCTGTACACATCAACACAAAAAAGTTGTTATCTCAGTGCATGCAATGCTTAGACAATAAAAATAGTATACATTTCAATTTTACTCCAAAGCACTTACTGCAAACCTAATGGAAACACCTTAGGTTAACTTCCCACATGATTCTGAGATGTCTGAAAGTTGTTTCATACCTGTGCACATAAAGGCAAACAAGTTGATTTTACAGTGAATAGAATGCTTTGACATAAAAGTAGTATACATTTCAATTTTACACCAAAGCACTTACTGCAATCCTAATGAAAACACTCTAGGTTAACTTCCCACATGATTCTGAGATGTCTGAAAGTTGTTTCATACCTGTGCACATAAAGACAAAAAAGTTGATTTCATAGTGATTAGAATGCTTTGACATAAAAGTAGTATACATTTCAATTGTACTCAAACGTCCTGACTGCAAACCTAATGCAAACACATTTGGTTAACTTCCCAGATGAGTATGACTAGGTTTAAAGTTGTTTCATGCCTCAGTTCATCAAGACAAAAAAGTTACTTTCTCAGTACTACTATGCTCTGACATTAAGGTAGTATACATCTCAATTTTACACCAAAGTACTTACTGCTAACTAATGGAAACACCTTAGGTTAACTTCCCACATGATTATGAGTAGTTTGAAAGTTGTTTCATGGCTGTACACATCAACACAAAAAAGTTGTTATCTCAGTGCATGCAATGGTTAGACAATACAAATAGTATACATTTCAATTTTACACCAAAGTACTTACTGCAAACCTAAAGGAAACAACTCAGATTAACTTCCCACATGATTCTGAGATGTCTGAAAGTTGTTTCATACCAGTGCACATCAAGACAAAAAAGTTGTTTTTTCAGTGCATGCAATGCTTTTACAAAACATATAGTATACATTTCAATTTTACACCAAAGCACTTACTGCAAACCTAATGGAAACACCTTTGGTTAACTTTCCACATGATTATGAGTAGTTTGAAAGTTGTTTCATGGCTGTACACATCAACACAAAAAAGTTGTTATCTCAGTGTATGAAATGCTTAGACAATACAAATAGTATACATTTCAATTTTACACCAAAGCACTTACTGCAAACCTAATGGAAACACTTTAGGTTAACTTCCCACATGATTCTGAGATGTCTGAAAGTTGTTTCATACCTGTGCAGATAAATACAAAAAAGCTGATTTCACAGTGAATAGAATGCTTTGACATAAAGGTAGTATACATTTCAATTGTACTCAAAAGTCCTGACTGGAAACCTAACGCAAACACATTTGGTTAACTTCCCACATGAGTATGAGTAGGTTTAAAGTTGTTTCATGGCTGTACACATCAACACAAAAAAGTTGTTATCTCAGTGCCTGCAATGCTTAGACAATACAAATAGTATACATTTCAATTTTACACCAAAATACTTACTGCAAACCTAACGGAAACAACTTAGATTAACTTCCCACATGATTCTGAGATGTCTGAAAGTTGTTTCATACCTGTGCACATCAAGACAATAAAGTTGGTTTCTCAGTGCATGTAATGCTTTTACAATACAAACAGTATACATTTCAATTTTACCCCAAAGCACTTACTGCAAACCTAATGGAAACACCTTAGGTTAACTTTCCACATGATTATGAGTAGTTTGAAAGTTGTTTCTTGGCTGTACACATCAACAGAAAAAAGTTGTTATCTCAGTGCATGCAATGCTTAGACAATACAAATAGTATACATTTCAATTTTACTCCAAAGCACTTACTGCAAACCTAATGGAAACACCTTAGGTTAACTTCCCACATGATTCTGAGATGTCTGAAAGTTGTTTCATACCTGTGCACATAAAGACAAACAAGTTGATTTTACAGTGAATAGAATGCTTTGACATAAAAGTAGTATACATTTCAAATTTACACCAAAGCACTTACTGCAAACCTAATGGAAACACCTTAGGTTAACTTTCCACATGATTATGAGTAGTTTGAAAGTTGTTTCATGGCTGTACACATCAACAGAAAAAAGTTGTTATCTCAGTGCATGCAATGCTTAGACAATACAAGTAGTATACATTTCAATTTTACTCCAAAGCACTTACTGCAAACCTAATGGAAACACCTTAGGTTAACTTCCCACATGATTCTGAGATGTCTGAAACTTGTTTCATACCTGTGCACATAAAGACAAACAAGTTGATTTTACAGTGAATAGAATGCTTTGACATAAATGTAGTATACATTTCAATTTTACACCAAAGCACTTACTGCAAACCTAATGGAAACACTTTAGGTTAACTTTCCACATGATTATGAGTAGTTTGAAAGTTGTTTCATGGCTGTAGACATCAACACAAAAAAGTTGTTATCTCAGTGCATGCAATGCTTAGACAATACAAATAGTATACATTTCAATTTTACACCAAAGCACTTACTGCAATGCTAATGAAAACACTTTAGGTTAACTTCCCACATGATTCTGAGATGTCTGAAAGTTGTTTCATACCTGTGCACATCAAGACAAAAAAGTTGTTTTTTCAGTGCATGCAATGCTTTCACAAAACATATAGTATACATTTCAATTTTACACCAAAGCACTTACTGCAAAACTAATGGAAACACCTTAGGTTAACTTTCCACATGATTATGAGTAGTTTGAAAGTTGTTTCATGGCTGTACACATCAACACAAAAAAGTTGTTATCTCAGTGCATGCAATGCTTAGACTATACAAATAGTATACATTTCAATTTCATTCCAAAGCACTTACTGCAAACCTAATGGAAACACTTTAGGTTAACTTCCCACATGATTCTGAGATGTCTGAAAATTGTTTCATACCTGTGCAGATAAAGACAAAAAAGTTGATTTCACAGTGAATAGAATGCTTTGACATAAAGGTAGTATACATTTCAATTGTACTCAAAAGTCCTGACTGCAAACCTAACGCAAACACATTCGGTTAACTTCCCACATGAGTATGACAAGGTTTAAAGTTGTTTCATGCCTCAGTTCATCAAGATAAAAAAAGTTACTTTCTCAGTACTACTATGCTCTGACATTAAGGTAGTACACATCTGAATTTTACACCGAAGTACTTACTGCAAAACTAATGGAAACAACTTAGATTAACTTCCCACATGATTCTGAGATGTCTGAAAGTTGTTTCATACCTGTGCACATCAAGACAAAAAAGTTGGTTTCTCAGTGCATGCAATGCTTTTACAATACAAATAGTATACATTTCAATTTTACACCAAAGCACTTACTGCAAACCTAATGGAAACACCTTAGGTTAACTTTCCACATGATTATGAGTAGTTTGAAAGTTGTTTCATGGCTGTACACATCAACAGAAAAAAGTTGTTATCTCAGTGCATTCAATGCTTAGACAATACAAATAGTATACATTTCAATTTTACTCCAAAGCACTTACTGCAAACCTAATGGAAACAACTTAGATTAACTTCCCACATGATTCAGAGATGTCTGAAAGTTGTTTCATACCTGTGCAGATAAAGACAAAAAAGTTGATTTCACAGAGAATAGAATGCTTTGACATAAAAGCAGTATACATTTCAATTGTACTCAAAAGTCCTGACTGCAAACCTAATGCAAACACATTTGGTTAACTTCCCAGATGAGTATGACTAGGTTTAAAGTTGTTTCATGCCTCAGTTCATCAAGACAAAAAAGTTATTTTCTCAGTACTTCTATGCTCTGACATTAAGGTAGTACACATCTGAATTGTACACCAAAGTACTTACTGCAAACTAATGGAAGCACCTTAGGTTAACTTTCCACATGATTATGAGTAGTTTGAAAGTTGTTTCATGGCTGTACACATCAACAGAAAAAAGTTGTTATCTCAGTGCATGCAATGCTTAGACAAGACAAATAGTATACATTTCAATTTTACTCCAAAGCACTTACTGCAAACCTAATGGAAACACTTTAGGTTAACTTCCCACATGATTCTGAGATGTCTGAAAATTGTTTCATACCTGTGCAGATAAAGACAAAAAAGTTGATTTCACAGTGAATAGAATGCTTTGACATAAAGGTAGCATACATTTCAATTGTACTCAAAAGTCCTGACTGCAAACCTAACGCAAACACATTTGGTTAACTTCCCACATGAGTATGAGTAGGTTTAAAGTTGTTTCATGGCTGTACACATCAACACAAAGAAGTTGTTATCTCAGTGCCTGCAATGCTTAGACAATACAAATAGTATACATTTCAATTTTACACCAAAATACTTACTGCAAACCTAACGGAAACAACTTAGATTAACTTCCCACATGATTCTGAGATGTCTGAAAGTTGTTTCATACCTGTGCACATCAAGACAATAAAGTTGGTTTCTCAGTGCATGTAATGCTTTTACAATACAAATAGTATACATTTCAATTTTACACCAAAGCACTTACTGCAAACCTAATGGAAACACCTTAGGTTAACTTTCCACATGATTATGAGTAGTTTGAAAGTTGTTTCTTGGCTGTACACATCAACAGAAAAAAGTTGTTATCTCAGTGCATGCAATGCTTAGACAATACAAATAGTATACATTTCAATTTTACTCCAAAGCACTTACTGCAAACCTAATGGAAACACCTTAGGTTAACTTCCCACATGATTCTGAGATGTCTGAAAGTTGTTTCATACCTGTGCACATAAAGACAAACAAGTTGATTTTACAGTGAATAGAATGCTTTGACATAAAAGTAGTATACATTTCAAATTTACACCAAAGCACTTACTGCAAACCTAATGGAAACACTTTAGGTTAACGTTCCACATGATTATTAGTAGCTTAAAAGTTGTTTCATGGCTGTACACATCAACACAAAAAAGTTGTTATCTCAGTGCATGCAATGCTTAGACAATACAAATAGTATACATTTCAATTTTACACCAAAGCACTTACTGCAATCCTAATGAAAACACTCTAGGTTAACTTCCCACATGATTCTGAGTTGTCTGAAAGTTGTTTCATACCTGTGCACATAAAGACAAAAAAGTTGATTTCACAGTGATTAGAATGCTTTGACATAAAAGTAGTATACATTTCAATTGTACTCAAACGTCCTGACTGCAAACCTAATGCAAACACATTTGGTTAACTTCCCAGATGAGTATGACTAGGTTTAAAGTTGTTTCATGCCTCAGTTCATCAAGACAAAAAAGTTACTTTCTCAGTACTACTATGCTCTGACATTAAGGTAGTATACATCTCAATTTTACACCAAAGTACTTACTGCTAACTAATGGAAACACCTTAGGTTAACTTCCCACATGATTATGAGTAGTTTGAAAGTTGTTTCATGGCTGTACACATCAACACAAAAAAGTTGTTATCTCAGTGCATGCAATGCTTAGACAATACAAATAGTATACATTTCAATTTTACAGCAAAGTACTTACTTCAAACCTAATGGAAACAACTCAGATTAACTTCCCACATGATTCTGAGATGTCTGAAAGTTGTTTCATACCTGTGCACATCAAGACAAAAAAGTTGTTTTTTCAGTGCATGCAATGCTTTTACAAAACATATAGTATACATTTCAATTTTACACCAAAGCACTTACTGCAAACCTAATGGAAACACTTTAGGTTAACTTCCCACATGATTCTGAGATGTCTGAAAGTTGTTTCATACCTGTGCAGATAAAGACAAAAAACTTGATTTCACAGTGAATAGAATGCTTTGACATAAAGGTAGTACACATTTCAATTGTACTCAAAAGTCCTGACTGCAAACCTAACGCAAACACATTTGGTTAACTTCCCAGATGAGTATGACAGGGTTTAAAGTTGTTTCATGCCTCAGTTCATCAAGATAAAAAAGTTACTTTCTCAGTACTACTATGCTCTGACATTAAGGTGGTACACATCTGAATTTTACACCAAAGTACTTACTGCAAACTAATGGAAACACCTTAGGTTAACTTCCCACATGATTATGAGTAGTTTGAAAGTTGTTTCATGGCTGTACACATCAACACAAAAAAGTTGTTATCTCAGTGCATGCAATGCTTAGACAATACAAATAGTATACATTTCTATTTTACACCAAAATACTTACTGCAAACCTAATGGAAACAACTTAGATTAACTTCCCACATGATTCTGAGATGTCTGAAAGTTGTTTCATACCTGTGCACATCAAGACAAAAAAGTTGGTTTCTCAGTGCATGCAATGCTTTTACAATACAAATAGTATACATTTGAATTTTACACCAAAGCACTTACTGCTAACTAATGGAAACACCTTAGGTTAACTTCCCACATGATTATGAGTAGTTTGAAAGTTGTTTCATGGCTGTACACATCAACACAAAAAAGTTGTTATCTCAGTGCATGCAATGCTTAGACAAAACAAATAGTATACATTTCAATTTTACACCAAAGTACTTACTGCAAACTTAATGGAAACAACTCAGATTAACTTCCCACATGATTCTGAGATGTCTGAAAGTTGTTTCATACCTGTGCACATGAAGACAAAAAAGTTGTTTTTTCAGTGCATGCAATGCTTTTACAAAACATATAGTATACATTTCAATTTTACACCAAAGCACTTACTGCAAACTGAATGGAAACACCTTAGGTTAACTTTCCACATGATTATGAGTAGTTTGAAAGTTGTTTCATGGCTGTACACATCAACACAAAAAAGTTGTTATCTCAGTGTATGCAATGCTTAGACAATACAAATAGTATACATTTCAATTTTACACCAAAGCACTTACTGCAAACCTGATGGAAACACTTTAGGTTAACTTCCCACATGATTCTGAGATGTCTGAAAGTTGTTTCATACCTGTGCAGATAAAGACAAAAAAGTTGATTTCACTGTGAATAGAATGCTTTGACATAAAGGTAGTATACATTTCAATTGTACTCAAAAGTCCTGACTGCAAACCTAACGCAAACACATTTGGTTAACTTCCCACATGAGTATGAGTAGGTTTAAAGTTGTTTCATAGCTGTACACATCAACACAAAAAAGTTGTTATCTCAGTGCATGCAATGCTTAGACAATACAAATTGTATACATTTCAATTTTACACCAAAGCACTTACTGCAAACCTAATGGAAACACTTTAGGTTAACTTCCCACATGATTCTGAGATGTCTGACAGTTGTTTCATACCTGTGCATATCAAGACAAAAAAGTTGATTTCACAGTGAATAGAATGCTTTGACATAAAAGCAGTATACATTTCAATTGTACTCAAAAGTCCTGACTGCAAACCTAATGCAAACACATTTGGTTAACTTCCCAGATGAGTATGACTAGGTTTAAAGTTGTTTCATGCCTCAGTTCATCAAGACAAAAAAGTTACTTTCTCAGTACTTCTATGCTCTGACATTAAGGTAGTACACATCTGAATTGTACACCAAAGTACTTACTGCAAACTAATGGAAGCACCTTAGGGTAACTTCCCACATGATTATGAGTATTTTGAAAGTTGTTTCATGGCTGTACACATCAACACAAAAAAGTTGTTATCTCAGTGCATGCAATGCTTAGACAATACAAATAGTATACATTTCAATTTTACACCAAAGTACTTACTGCAAACCTAATGGAAACAACTTAGATTAACTTCCCACATGATTCTGAGATGTCTGAAAGTTGTTTCATACCTGTGCACATCAAGACAAAAAAGTTGTTTTTTCAGTGCATGCAATGCTTTCACAAAACATATAGTATACATTTCAATTTTACACCAAAGCACTTACTGCAAAACTAATGGAAACACCTTAGGTTAACTTTCCACATGATTATGAGTAGTTTGAAAGTTGTTTCATGGCTGTACACATCAACACAAAAAAGTTGTTATCTCAGTGCATGCAATGCTTAGACAATACAAATAGTATACATTTCAATTTTATTCCAAAGCACTTACTGCAAACCTAATGGAAACACTTTAGGTTAACTTCCCACATGATTCTGAGATGTCTGAAAATTGTTTCATACCTGTGCAGATAAAGACAAAAAAGTTGATTTCACAGTGAATAGAATGCTTTGACATAAAGGTAGTATACATTTCAATTGTACTCAAAAGTCCTGACTGCAAACCTAACGCAAACACATTTGGTTAACTTCCCACATGTGTATGACAAGGTTTAAAGTTGTTTCATGCCTCAGTTCATCAAGATAAAAAAGTTACTTTCTCAGTACTACTATGCTCTGACAGTAAGGTAGTACACATCTGAATTTTACACCAAAGTACTTACTGCAAACTAATGGAAACACCTTAGGTTATCTTCCCACATGATTATGAGTAGTTTGAAAGTTGTTTCATGGCTGTACACATCAACACAAAAAAGTTGTTATCTCAGTGCATGCAATGCTTAGACAATACAAATAGTATACATTTCAATTTTACACCAAAATACTTACGGCAAAACTAATGGAAACAACTTAGATTAACTTCCCACATGATTCTGAGATGTCTGAAAGATGTTTCATACCTGTGCTCATCAAGACAAAAAAGTTGGTTTCTCAGTGCATGCAATGCTTTTACAATACAAATAGTATACATTTCAATTTTACACCAAAGCACTTACTGCAAACCTAATGGAAACACCTTAGGTTAACTTCCCACATGATTCTGAGATGTCTGAAACTTGTTTCATACCTGTGCACATAAAGACAAACAAGTTGATTTTACAGTGAATAGAATGCTTTGACATAAAAGTAGTATACATTTCAATTTTACACCAAAGCACTTACTGCAAACCTAATGGAAACACTTTAGGTTAACTTTCCACATGATTATGAGTAGTTTGAAAGTTGTTTCATGGCTGTACACATCAACACAAAAAAGTTGTTATCTCAGTGCATGCAATGCTTAGACAATACAAATAGTATACATTTCAATTTTACACCAAAGCACTTACTGCAAACCTAATGGAAACACTTTAGGTTAACTTCCTTCATGATTCTGAGATGTCTGAAAGCTGTTTCATTCCTGTGCAGATAAAGACAAAAAAGTTGATTTCACAGTGAATAGAATGCTTTGACATAAAAGTAGTATACATTTCAATTGTACTCAAAAGTCCTGACTGCAAACCTAATGCATACTCATTTGGTTAACTTCCCAGATGAGTATGACTAGGTTTAAAGTTGTTTCATGCCTCAGTTCATCAAGACAAAAAAGTTATTTTCTCAGTACTTCTATGCTCTGACATTAAGGTAGTACACATCTGAATTGTACACCAAAGTACTTACTGCAAACTAATGGAAGCACCTTAGGTTAACTTTCCACATGATTATGAGTAGTTTGAAAGTTGTTTCATGGCTGTACACATCAACAGAAAAAAGTTGTTATCTCAGTGCATGCAATGCTTAGACAAGACAAATAGTATACATTTCAATTTTACTCCAAAGCACTTACTGCAAACCTAATGGAAACACTTTAGGTTAACTTCCCACATGATTCTGAGATGTCTGAAAATTGTTTCATACCTGTGCAGATAAAGACAAAAAAGTTGATTTCACAGTGAATAGAATGCTTTGACATAAAGGTAGCATACATTTCAATTGTACTCAAAAGTCCTGACTGCAAACCTAACGCAAACACATTTGGTTAATTCCCACATGAGTATGAGTAGGTTTAAAGTTGTTTCATGGCTGTACACATCAACACAAAGAAGTTGTTATCTCAGTGCCTGCAATGCTTAGACAATACAAATAGTATACATTTCAATTTTACACCAAAATACTTACTGCAAACCTAACGGAAACAACTTAGATTAACTTCCCACATGATTCTGAGATGTCTGAAAGTTGTTTCATACCTGTGCACATCAAGACAATAAAGTTGGTTTCTCAGTGCATGTAATGCTTTTACAATACAAATAGTATACATTTCAATTTTACACCAAAGCACTTACTGCAAACCTAATGGAAACACCTTAGGTTAACTTTCCACATGATTATGAGTAGTTTGAAAGTTGTTTCTTGGCTGTACACATCAACAGAAAAAAGTTGTTATCTCAGTGCATGCAATGCTTAGACAATACAAATAGTATACATTTCAATTTTACTCCAAAGCACTTACTGCAAACCTAATGGAAACACCTTAGGTTAACTTCCCACATGATTCTGAGATGTCTGAAAGTTGTTTCATACCTGTGCACATAAAGACAAACAAGTTGATTTTACAGTGAATAGAATGCTTTGACATAAAAGTAGTATACATTTCAAATTTACACCAAAGCACTTACTGCAAACCTAATGGAAACACTTTAGGTTAACGTTCCACATGATTATTAGTAGCTTAAAAGTTGTTTCATGGCTGTACACATCAACACAAAAAAGTTGTTATCTCAGTGCATGCAATGCTTAGACAATACAAATAGTATACATTTCAATTTTACACCAAAGCACTTACTGCAATCCTAATGAAAACACTCTAGGTTAACTTCCCACATGATTCTGAGTTGTCTGAAAGTTGTTTCATACCTGTGCACATAAAGACAAAAAAGTTGATTTCACAGTGATTAGAATGCTTTGACATAAAAGTAGTATACATTTCAATTGTACTCAAACGTCCTGACTGCAAACCTAATGCAAACACATTTGGTTAACTTCCCAGATGAGTATGACTAGGTTTAAAGTTGTTTCATGCCTCAGTTCATCAAGACAAAAAAGTTACTTTCTCAGTACTACTATGCTCTGACATTAAGGTAGTATACATCTCAATTTTACACCAAAGTACTTACTGCTAACTAATGGAAACACCTTAGGTTAACTTCCCACATGATTATGAGTAGTTTGAAAGTTGTTTCATGGCTGTACACATCAACACAAAAAAGTTGTTATCTCAGTGCATGCAATGCTTAGACAATACAAATAGTATACATTTCAATTTTACAGCAAAGTACTTACTTCAAACCTAATGGAAACAACTCAGATTAACTTCCCACATGATTCTGAGATGTCTGAAAGTTGTTTCATACCTGTGCACATCAAGACAAAAAAGTTGTTTTTTCAGTGCATGCAATGCTTTTACAAAACATATAGTGTCCATTTCAATTTTACACCAAAGCACTTACTGCAAACCTAATGGAAACACTTTAGGTTAACTTCCCACATGATTCTGAGATGTCTGAAAGTTGTTTCATACCTGTGCAGATAAAGACAAAAAACTTGATTTCACAGTGAATAGAATGCTTTGACATAAAGGTAGTACACATTTCAATTGTACTCAAAAGTCCTGACTGCAAACCTAACGCAAACACATTTGGTTAACTTCCCAGATGAGTATGACAGGGTTTAAAGTTGTTTCATGCCTCAGTTCATCAAGATAAAAAAGTTACTTTCTCAGTACTACTATGCTCTGACATTAAGGTGGTACACATCTGAATTTTACACCAAAGTACTTACTGCAAACTAATGGAAACACCTTAGGTTAACTTCCCACATGATTATGAGTAGTTTGAAAGTTGTTTCATGGCTGTACACATCAACACAAAAAAGTTGTTATCTCAGTGCATGCAATGCTTAGACAATACAAATAGTATACATTTCTATTTTACACCAAAATACTTACTGCAAACCTAATGGAAACAACTTAGATTAACTTCCCACATGATTCTGAGATGTCTGAAAGTTGTTTCATACCTGTGCACATCAAGACAAAAAAGTTGGTTTCTCAGTGCATGCAATGCTTTTACAATACAAATAGTATACATTTGAATTTTACACCAAAGCACTTACTGCTAACTAATGGAAACACCTTAGGTTAACTTCCCACATGATTATGAGTAGTTTGAAAGTTGTTTCATGGCTGTACACATCAACACAAAAAAGTTGTTATCTCAGTGCATGCAATGCTTAGACAAAACAAATAGTATACATTTCAATTTTA
Source organism: Mobula birostris (assembly GCF_030028105.1). Classification (NCBI taxonomy): domain Eukaryota; kingdom Metazoa; phylum Chordata; class Chondrichthyes; order Myliobatiformes; family Myliobatidae; genus Mobula; species Mobula birostris. Next base: position 184,533 of record NW_027278380.1, on the reverse strand, counting down.
CACCAAAGTACTTACTGCAAACTTAATGGAAACAACTCAGATTAACTTCCCACATGATTCTGAGATGTCTGAAAGTTGTTTCATACCTGTGCACATGAAGACAAAAAAGTTGTTTTTTCAGTGCATGCAATGCTTTTACAAAACATATAGTATACATTTCAATTTTACACCAAAGCACTTACTGCAAACTGAATGGAAACACCTTAGGTTAACTTTCCACATGATTATGAGTAGTTTGAAAGTTGTTTCATGGCTGTACACATCAACACAAAAAAGTTGTTATCTCAGTGTATGCAATGCTTAGACAATACAAATAGTATACATTTCAATTTTACACCAAAGCACTTACTGCAAACCTGATGGAAACACTTTAGGTTAACTTCCCACATGATTCTGAGATGTCTGAAAGTTGTTTCATACCTGTGCAGATAAAGACAAAAAAGTTGATTTCACTGTGAATAGAATGCTTTGACATAAAGGTAGTATACATTTCAATTGTACTCAAAAGTCCTGACTGCAAACCTAACGCAAACACATTTGGTTAACTTCCCACATGAGTATGAGTAGGTTTAAAGTTGTTTCATAGCTGTACACATCAACACAAAAAAGTTGTTATCTCAGTGCATGCAATGCTTAGACAATACAAATTGTATACATTTCAATTTTACACCAAAGCACTTACTGCAAACCTAATGGAAACACTTTAGGTTAACTTCCCACATGATTCTGAGATGTCTGACAGTTGTTTCATACCTGTGCATATCAAGACAAAAAAGTTGATTTCACAGTGAATAGAATGCTTTGACATAAAAGCAGTATACATTTCAATTGTACTCAAAAGTCCTGACTGCAAACCTAATGCAAACACATTTGGTTAACTTCCCAGATGAGTATGACTAGGTTTAAAGTTGTTTCATGCCTCAGTTCATCAAGACAAAAAAGTTACTTTCTCAGTACTTCTATGCTCTGACATTAAGGTAGTACACATCTGAATTGTACACCAAAGTACTTACTGCAAACTAATGGAAGCACCTTAGGGTAACTTCCCACATGATTATGAGTATTTTGAAAGTTGTTTCATGGCTGTACACATCAACACAAAAAAGTTGTTATCTCAGTGCATGCAATGCTTAGACAATACAAATAGTATACATTTCAATTTTACACCAAAGTACTTACTGCAAACCTAATGGAAACAACTTAGATTAACTTCCCACATGATTCTGAGATGTCTGAAAGTTGTTTCATACCTGTGCACATCAAGACAAAAAAGTTGTTTTTTCAGTGCATGCAATGCTTTCACAAAACATATAGTATACATTTCAATTTTACACCAAAGCACTTACTGCAAAACTAATGGAAACACCTTAGGTTAACTTTCCACATGATTATGAGTAGTTTGAAAGTTGTTTCATGGCTGTACACATCAACACAAAAAAGTTGTTATCTCAGTGCATGCAATGCTTAGACAATACAAATAGTATACATTTCAATTTTATTCCAAAGCACTTACTGCAAACCTAATGGAAACACTTTAGGTTAACTTCCCACATGATTCTGAGATGTCTGAAAATTGTTTCATACCTGTGCAGATAAAGACAAAAAAGTTGATTTCACAGTGAATAGAATGCTTTGACATAAAGGTAGTATACATTTCAATTGTACTCAAAAGTCCTGACTGCAAACCTAACGCAAACACATTTGGTTAACTTCCCACATGTGTATGACAAGGTTTAAAGTTGTTTCATGCCTCAGTTCATCAAGATAAAAAAGTTACTTTCTCAGTACTACTATGCTCTGACAGTAAGGTAGTACACATCTGAATTTTACACCAAAGTACTTACTGCAAACTAATGGAAACACCTTAGGTTATCTTCCCACATGATTATGAGTAGTTTGAAAGTTGTTTCATGGCTGTACACATCAACACAAAAAAGTTGTTATCTCAGTGCATGCAATGCTTAGACAATACAAATAGTATACATTTCAATTTTACACCAAAATACTTACGGCAAAACTAATGGAAACAACTTAGATTAACTTCCCACATGATTCTGAGATGTCTGAAAGATGTTTCATACCTGTGCTCATCAAGACAAAAAAGTTGGTTTCTCAGTGCATGCAATGCTTTTACAATACAAATAGTATACATTTCAATTTTACACCAAAGCACTTACTGCAAACCTAATGGAAACACCTTAGGTTAACTTCCCACATGATTCTGAGATGTCTGAAACTTGTTTCATACCTGTGCACATAAAGACAAACAAGTTGATTTTACAGTGAATAGAATGCTTTGACATAAAAGTAGTATACATTTCAATTTTACACCAAAGCACTTACTGCAAACCTAATGGAAACACTTTAGGTTAACTTTCCACATGATTATGAGTAGTTTGAAAGTTGTTTCATGGCTGTACACATCAACACAAAAAAGTTGTTATCTCAGTGCATGCAATGCTTAGACAATACAAATAGTATACATTTCAATTTTACACCAAAGCACTTACTGCAAACCTAATGGAAACACTTTAGGTTAACTTCCTTCATGATTCTGAGATGTCTGAAAGCTGTTTCATTCCTGTGCAGATAAAGACAAAAAAGTTGATTTCACAGTGAATAGAATGCTTTGACATAAAAGTAGTATACATTTCAATTGTACTCAAAAGTCCTGACTGCAAACCTAATGCATACTCATTTGGTTAACTTCCCAGATGAGTATGACTAGGTTTAAAGTTGTTTCATGCCTCAGTTCATCAAGACAAAAAACGTTACTTTCTCAGTACTTCTATGCTCTGACATTAAGGTAGTACACATCTGAATTTTACACCAAAGTACTTACTGCAAACTAATGGAAACACCTTAGGTTAACTTCCCACATGATTATGAGTAGTTTGAAAGTTGTTTCATGGCTGTACACATCAACACAAAAAAGTTGTTATCTCAGTGCATGCAATGCTTAGACAATACAAATAGTATACTTTTCAATTTTACACCAAAATACTTACTGCAAACCTAATGGAAACAACTTAGATTAATTTCCCACATGATTCTGAGATGTCTGAAAGTTGTTTCATACCTGTGCACATCAAGACAAAAAAGTTGGTTTCTCAGTGCATGCAATGCTTTTACAATACAAATAGTATACATTTCAATTTTACACCAAAGCACTTACTGCAAACCTAATGGAAACACCTTAGGTTAACTTTCCACATGCTTATGAGTAGTTTGAAAGTTGTTTCATGGCTGTACACATCAACAGAAAAAAGTTGTTATCTCAGTGCATGCAATGCTTAGACAATACAAATAGTATACATTTCAATTTTACTCCAAAGCACTTACTGCAAACCTAATGGAAACACCTTAGGTTAACTTCCCACATGATTCTGAGATGTCTGAAACTTGTTTCATACCTGTGCACATAAAGACAAACAAGTTGATTTTACAGTGAATAGAATGCTTTGACATAAAAGTAGTATACATTTCAATTTTACACCAAAGCACTTACTGCAAACCTAATGGAAACACTTTAGGTTAACTTTCCACATGATTATGAGTAGTTTGAAAGTTGTTTCATGGCTGTACACATCAACACAAAAAAGTTGTTATCTCAGTGCATGCAATGCTTAGACAATACAAATAGTATACATTTCAATTTTACACCAAAGCACTTACTGCAATCCTAATGAAAACACTTTAGGTTAACTTCCCACATGATTCTGAGATGTCTGAAAGTTGTTTCATACCTGTGCACATAAAGACAAAAAAGTTGATTTCACAGTGAATGGAATGCTTTGACATAAAAGTAGTATACATTTCAATTGTACTCAAAACTCCTGACTGCAAACCTAATGCAAACACATTTGGTTAACTTCCCAGATGAGTATGACAAGGTTTAAAGTTGTTTCATGCCTCAGTTCATCAAGATAAAAAAGTTACTTTCTCAGTACTACTATGCTCTGACATTATGGTAGTACACATCTGAATTTTACACCAAAGTACTTACTGCAAACTAATGGAAACACCTTAGGTTAACTTCCCACATGATTATGAGTAGTTTGAAAGTTGTTTCATGGCTGTACACATCAACACAAAAAAGTTGTTATCTCAGTGCATGCAATGCTTAGACAATACAAATAGTATACATTTCAATTTTACACCAAAATACTTACGGCAAAACTAATGGAAACAACTTAGATTAACTTCCCACATGATTCTGAGATGTCTGAAAGTTGTTTCATACCTGTGCTCATCAAGACAAAAAAGTTGGTTTCTCAGTGCATGCAATGCTTTTACAATACAAATAGCATACATTTCAATTTTACACCAAAGCACTTACTGCAAACCTAATGGAAACACCTTAGGTTAACTTTCCACATGATTATGAGTAGTTTGAAAGTTGTTTCATGGCTGTACACATCAACAGAAAAAAGTTGTTATCTCAGTGCATGCAATGCTTAGACAATACAAGTGGTATACATTTCATTTTACTCCAAAGCACTTACTGCAAACCTAATGGAAACACCTTAGGTTAACTTCCCACATGATTCTGAGATGTCTGAAACTTGTTTCATACCTGTGCACATAAAGACAAACAAGTTGATTTTACAGTGAATAGAATGCTTTGACATAAAAGTAGTATACATTTCAATTTTACACCAAAGCACTTACTGCAAACCTAATGGAAACACTTTAGGTTAACTTTCCACATGATTATGAGTAGTTTGAAAGTTGTTTCATGGCTGTAGACATCAACACAAAAAAGTTGTTATCTCAGTGCATGCAATGCTTAGACAATACAAATAGTATACATTTCAAATTTACACCAAAGCACTTACTGCAAACCTAATGGAAACACTTTAGGTTAACTTCCCACATGATTCTGAGATGTCTGAAAGTTGTTTCATTCCTGTGCAGATAAAGACAAAAAAGTTCATTTCACAGTGAATAGAATGCTTTGACATAAAAGTAGTATACATTTCAATTGTACTCAAAAGTCCTGACTGCAAACCTAATGCAAACTCATTTGGTTAACTTCCCAGATGAGTATGACTAGGTTTAAAGTTGTTTGATGCCTCAGTTCATCAAGACAAAAAACGTTACTTTCTCAGTACTTCTATGCTCTGACATTAAGGTAGTACACATCTGAATTTTACACCAAAGTACTTACTACAAACTAATGGAAACACCTTAGGTTAACTTCCCACATGATTATGAGTAGGTTGAAAGTTGTTTCATGGCTGTACACATCAACACAAAAAAGTTGTTATCTCAGTGCATGCAATGCTTAGACAATACAAATAGTATACATTTCAATTTTACACCAAAATACTTACTGCAAACCTAATGGAAACAACTTAGATTAATTTCCCACATGATTCTGAGATGTCTGAAAGTTGTTTCATACCTGTGCACATCAAGACAAAAAAGTTGGTTTCTCAGTGCATGCAATGCTTTTACAATACAAATAGTATACATTTCAATTTTACACCAAAGCACTTACTGCAAACCTAATGGAAACACCTTAGGTTAACTTTCCACATGATTATGAGTAGTTTGAAAGTTGTTTCATGGCTGTACACATCAACAGAAAAAAGTTGTTATCTCAGTGCATGCAATGCTTAGACAATAAAAATAGTATACATTTCAATTTTACTCCAAAGCACTTACTGCAAACCTAATGGAAACACCTTAGGTTAACTTCCCACATGATTCTGAGATGTCTGAAAGTTGTTTCATACCTGTGCACATAAAGGCAAACAAGTTGATTTTACAGTGAATAGAATGCTTTGACATAAAAGTAGTATACATTTCAATTTTACACCAAAGCACTTACTGCAATCCTAATGAAAACACTCTAGGTTAACTTCCCACATGATTCTGAGATGTCTGAAAGTTGTTTCATACCTGTGCACATAAAGACAAAAAAGTTGATTTCACAGTGATTAGAATGCTTTGACATAAAAGTAGTATACATTTCAATTGTACTCAAACGTCCTGACTGCAAACCTAATGCAAACACATTTGGTTAACTTCCCAGATGAGTATGACTAGGTTTAAAGTTGTTTCATGCCTCGGTTCATGAAGACAAAAAAGTTACTTTCTCAGTACTACTATGCTCTGACATTAAGGTAGTATACATCTCAATTTTACACCAAAGTACTTACTGCTAACTAATGGAAACACCTTAGGTTAACTTCCCACATGATTATGAGTAGGTTTAAAGTTGTTTCATGGCTGTACACATCAACACAAAAAAGTTGTTATCTCAGTGCCTGCAATGCTTAGACAATACAAATAGTATACATTTCAATTTTACACCAAAATACTTACTGCAAACCTAACGGAAACAACTTAGATTAACTTCCCACATGATTCTGAGATGTCTGAAAGTTGTTTCATACCTGTGCACATCAAGACAATAAAGTTGGTTTCTCAGTGCATGTAATGCTTTTACAATACAAACAGTATACATTTCAATTTTACCCCAAAGCACTTACTGCAAACCTAATGGAAACACCTTAGGTTAACTTTCCACATGATTATGAGTAGTTTGAAAGTTGCTTCTTGGCTGTACACATCAACAGAAAAAAGTTGTTATCTCAGTGCATGCAATGCTTAGACAATACAAATAGTATACATTTCCATTTTACTCCAAAGCACTTACTGCAAACCTAATGGAAACACCTTAGGTTAACTTCCCACATGATTCTGAGATGTCTGAAAGTTGTTTCATACCTGTGCACATAAAGACAAACAAGTTGATTTTACAGTGAATAGAATGCTTTGACATAAAAGTAGTATACATTTCAAATTTACACCAAAGCACTTACTGCAAACCTAATGGAAACACCTTAGGTTAACTTTCCACATGATTATGAGTAGTTTGAAAGTTGTTTCATGGCTGTACACATCAACAGAAAAAAGTTGTTATCTCAGTGCATGCAATGCTTAGACAATACAAGTAGTATACATTTCAATTTTACTCCAAAGCACTTACTGCAAACCTAATGGAAACACCTTAGGTTAACTTCCCACATGATTCTGAGATGTCTGAAACTTGTTTCATACCTGTGCACATAAAGACAAACAAGTTGATTTTACAGTGAATAGAATGCTTTGACATAAATGTAGTATACATTTCAATTTTACACCAAAGCACTTACTGCAAACCTAATGGAAACACTTTAGGTTAACTTTCCACATGATTATGAGTAGTTTGAAAGTTGTTTCATGGCTGTACACATCAACACAAAAAAGTTGTTATCTCAGTGCATGCAATGCTTAGACAATACAAATAGTATACATTTCAATTTTACACCAAAGCACTTACTGCAATCCTAATGAAAACACTTTAAGTTAACTTCCCACATGATTCTGAGATGTCTGAAAGTTGTTTCATACCTGTGCACATAAAGACAAAAAAGTTGATTTCACAGTGAATAGAATGCTTTGACATAAAAGTAGTATACATTTCAATTGTACTCAAAACTCCTGACTGCAAACCTAATGCAAACACATTTGGTTAACTTCCCAGATGAGTATGACAAGGTTTAAAGTTGTTTCATGCCTCAGTTCATCAAGATAAAAAAGTTACTTTCTCAGTACTACTATGCTCTGACATTAAGGTAGTACACAACTGAATTTTACACCAAAGTAATTACTGCAAACCTAATGGAAACACATTTGGTTAACTTCCCACATGAGTATGAGTAGGTTTAAAGTTGTTTCATGGCTCTACACATCAACACAAAAAAGTTGTTATCTCAGTGCATGCAATGGTTAGACAATACAAATAGTATACATTTCAATTTTACACCAAAGTACTTACTGCAAACCTAAAGGAAACAACTCAGATTAACTTCCCACATGATTCTGAGATGTCTGAAAGTTGTTTCATACCTGTGCACATCAAGACAAAAAAGTTGTTTTTTCAGTGCATGCAATGCTTTTACAAAACATATAGTATACATTTCAATTTTACACCAAAGCACTTACTGCAAACCTAATGGAAACACCTTTGGTTAACTTTCCACATGATTATGAGTAGTTTGAAAGTTGTTTCATGGCTGTACACATCAACACAAAAAAGTTGTTATCTCAGTGTATGCAATGCTTAGACAATACAAATAGTATACATTTCAATTTTACACCAAAGCACTTACTGCAAACCTAATGGAAACACTTTAGGTTAACTTCCCACATTATTCTGAGATGTCTGAAAGTTGTTTCATACCTGTGCAGATAAAGACAAAAAACTTGATTTCACAGTGAATAGAATGCTTTGACATAAAGGTAGTATACATTTCAATTGTACTCAAAAGTCCTGACTGCAAACCTAACGCAAACACATTTGGTTAACTTCCCAGATGAGTATGACAAGGTTTAAAGTTGTTTCATGCCTCAGTTCATCAAGATAAAAAAGTTACTTTCTCAGTACTACTATGCTCTGACATTAAGGTAGTACACATCTGAATTTTACACCAAAGTACTTACTGCAAACTAATGGAAACACCTTAGGTTACCTTCCCACATGATTATGAGTAGTTTGAAAGTTGTTTCATGGCTGTACACATCAACACAAAAAAGTTGTTATCTCAGTGCATGCAATGCTTAGACAATACAAATAGTATACATTTCTATTTTACACCAAAATACTTACTGCAAACCTAATGGAAACAACTTAGATTAACTTCCCACATGATTCTGAGATGTCTGAAAGTTGTTTCATACCTTTGCACATAAAGACAAAAAAGTTGATTTCACAGTGAATAGAATGCTTTGACATAAAAGTAGTATACATTTCAATTGTACTCAAAAGTCCTGACTGCAAACCTAATGCAAACACATTTGGTTAACTTCCCACATGAGTATGAGTAGGTTTAAAGTTGTTTCATGGCTCTACACATCAACACAAAAAAGTTGTTATCTCAGTGCATGCAATGCTTAGACAATACAAATAGTATACATTTCAATTTTACACCAAAGCACTTACTGCAAACCTAATGGAAACACCTTAGGTTAACTTTCCACATGATTATGAGTAGTTTGAAAGTTGTTTCATGGCTGTACACATCAACAGAAAAAAGTTGTTATCTCAGTGCATGCAAAGCTTAGACAAGACAAATAGTATACATTTCAATTTTACTCCAAAGCACTTACTGCAAACCTAATGGAAACACTTTAGGTTAACTTCCCACATGATTCTGAGATGTCTGAAAATTGTTTCATACCTGTGCAGATAAAGACAAAAAAGTTGATTTCACAGTGAATAGAATGCTTTGACATAAAGGTAGCATACATTTCAATTGTACTCAAAAGTCCTGACTGCAAACCTAACGCAAACACATTTGGTTAACTTCCCACATGAGTATGAGTAGGTTTAAAGTTGTTTCATGGCTGTACACATCAACACAAAAAAGTTGTTATCTCAGTGCCTGCAATGCTTAGACAATACAAATAGTATACATTTCAATTTTACACCAAAATACTTACTGCAAACCTAACGGAAACAACTTAGATTAACTTCCCACATGATTCTGAGATGTCTGAAAGTTGTTTCATACCTGTGCACATCAAGACAATAAAGTTGGTTTCTCAGTGCATGTAATGCTTTTACAATACAAACAGTATACATTTCAATTTTACCCCAAAGCACTTACTGCAAACCTAATGGAAACACCTTAGGTTAACTTTCCACATGATTATGAGTAGTTTGAAAGTTGTTTCTTGGCTGTACACATCAACAGAAAAAAGTTGTTATCTCAGTGCATGCAATGCTTAGACAATACAAATAGTATACATTTCAATTTTACTCCAAAGCACTTACTGCAAACCTAATGGAAACACCTTAGGTTAACTTCCCACATGATTCTGAGATGTCTGAAAGTTGTTTCATACCTGTGCACATAAAGACAAACAAGTTGATTTTACAGTGAATAGAATGCTTTGACATAAAAGTAGTATACATTTCAAATTTACACCAAAGCACTTACTGCAAACCTAATGGAAACACTTTAGGTTAACGTTCCACATGATTATTAGTAGCTTAAAAGTTGTTTCATGGCTGTACACATCAACACAAAAAAGTTGTTATCTCAGTGCATGCAATGCTTAGACAATACAAATAGTATACATTTCAATTTTACACCAAAGCACTTACTGCAATCCTAATGAAAACACTCTAGGTTAACTTCCCACATGATTCTGAGTTGTCTGAAAGTTGTTTCATACCTGTGCACATAAAGACAAAAAAGTTGATTTCACAGTGATTAGAATGCTTTGACATAAAAGTAGTATACATTTCAATTGTACTCAAACGTCCTGACTGCAAACCTAATGCAAACACATTTGGTTAACTTCCCAGATGAGTATGACTAGGTTTAAAGTTGTTTCATGCCTCAGTTCATCAAGACAAAAAAGTTACTTTCTCAGTACTACTATGCTCTGACATTAAGGTAGTATACATCTCAATTTTACACCAAAGTACTTACTGCTAACTAATGGAAACACCTTAGGTTAACTTCCCACATGATTATGAGTAGTTTGAAAGTTGTTTCATGGCTGTACACATCAACACAAAAAAGTTGTTATCTCAGTGCATGCAATGCTTAGACAATACAAATAGTATACATTTCAATTTTACAGCAAAGTACTTACTTCAAACCTAATGGAAACAACTCAGATTAACTTCCCACATGATTCTGAGATGTCTGAAAGTTGTTTCATACCTGTGCACATCAAGACAAAAAAGTTGTTTTTTCAGTGCATGCAATGCTTTTACAAAACATATAGTATACATTTCAATTTTACACCAAAGCACTTACTGCAAACCTAATGGAAACACTTTAGGTTAACTTCCCACATGATTCTGAGATGTCTGAAAGTTGTTTCATACCTGTGCAGATAAAGACAAAAAACTTGATTTCACAGTGAATAGAATGCTTTGACATAAAGGTAGTACACATTTCAATTGTACTCAAAAGTCCTGACTGCAAACCTAACGCAAACACATTTGGTTAACTTCCCAGATGAGTATGACAAGGTTTAAAGTTGTTTCATGCCTCAGTTCATCAAGATAAAAAAGTTACTTTCTCAGTACTACTATGCTCTGACATTAAGGTAGTACACATCTGAATTTTACACCAAAGTACTTACTGCAAACTAATGGAAACACCTTAGGTTAACTTCCCACATGATTATGAGTAGTTTGAAAGTTGTTTCATGGCTGTACACATCAGCACAAAAAAGTTGTTATCTCAGTGCATGCAATGCTTAGACAATACAAATAGTATACATTTCTATTTTACACCAAAATACTTACTGCAAACCTAATGGAAACAATTTAGATTAACTTCCCACATGATTCTGAGATGTCTGAAAGTTGTTTCATACCTGTGCACATCAAGACAAAAAAGTTGGTTTCTCAGTGCATGCAATGCTTTTACAATACAAATAGTATACATTTGAATTTTACACCAAAGCACTTACTGCTAACTAATGGAAACACCTTAGGTTAACTTCCCACATGATTATGAGTAGTTTGAAAGTTGTTTCATGGCTGTACACATCAACACAAAAAAGTTGTTATCTCAGTGCATGCAATGCTTAGACAATACAAATAGTATACATTTCAATTTTACACCAAAGTACTTACTGCAAACTTAATGGAAACAACTCAGATTAACTTCCCACATGATTCTGAGATGTCTGAAAGTTGTTTCATACCTGTGCACATCAAGACAAAAAAGTTGTTATCTCAGTGCATGCAATGCTTAGACAATACAAATAGTATACATTTCAATTTTACACCAAAGCACTTACTGCAAACCTAATGGAAACACTTTAGGTTAACTTCCCACATGATTCTGAGATGTCTGAAAATTGTTTCATACCTGTGCAGATAAAGACAAAAAAGTTGATTTCACAGTGAATAGAATGCTTTGACATAAAGGTAGCATACATTTCAATTGTACTCAAAAGTCCTGACTGCAAACCTAACGCAAACACATTTGGTTAACTTCCCACATGAGTATGAGTAGGTTTAAAGTTGTTTCATGGCTGTACACATCAACACAAAAAAGTTGTTATCTCAGTGCCTGCAATGCTTAGACAATACAAATAGTATACATTTCAATTTTACACCAAAATACTTACTGCAAACCTAACGGAAACAACTTAGATTATTTTCCCACATGATTCTGAGATGTCTGAAAGTTGTTTCATACCTGTGCACATCAAGACAATAAAGTTGGTTTCTCAGTGCATGTAATGCTTTTACAATACAAATGGTATACATTTCAATTTTACACCAAAGCACTTACTGCAAACCTAATGGAAACACCTTAGGTTAACTTTCCACATGATTATGAGTAGTTTGAAAGTTGTTTCTTGGCTGTACACATCAACAGAAAAAAGTTGTTATCTCAGTGCATGCAATGCTTAGACAATACAAATAGTATACATTTCAATTTTACTCCAAAGCACTTTCTGCAAACCTAATGGAAACACCTTAGGTTAACTTCCCACATGATTCTGAGATGTCTGAAAGTTGTTTCATACCTGTGCACATAAAGACAAACAAGTTGATTTTACAGTGAATAGAATGCTTTGACTTAAAAGTAGTATACATTTCAAATTTACACCAAAGCACTTACTGCAAACCTAATGGAAACACTTTAGGTTAACGTTCCACATGATTATTAGTAGCTTAAAAGTTGTTTCATGGCTGTACACATCAACACAAAAAAGTTGTTATCTCAGTGCATGCAATGCTTAGACAATACAAATAGTATACATTTCAATTTTACACCAAAGCACTTACTGCAATCCTAATGAAAACACTCTAGGTTAACTTCCCACATGATTCTGAGTTGTCTGAAAGTTGTTTCATACCTGTGCACATAAAGACAAAAAAGTTGATTTCACAGTGATTAGAATGCTTTGACATAAAAGTAGTATACATTTCAATTGTACTCAAACGTCCTGACTGCAAACCTAATGCAAACACATTTGGTTAACTTCCCAGATGAGCATGACTAGGTTTAAAGTTGTTTCATGCCTCAGTTCATCAAGACAAAAAAGTTACTTTCTCAGTACTACTATGCTCTGACATTAAGGTAGTATACATCTCAATTTTACACCAAAGTACTTACTGCTAACTAATGGAAACACCTTAGGTTAACTTCCCACATGATTATGAGTAGTTTGAAAGTTGTTTCATGGCTGTACACATCAACACAAAAAAGTTGTTATCTCAGTGCATGCAATGCTTAGACAATACAAATAGTATACATTTCAATTTTACAGCAAAGTACTTACTTCAAACCTAATGGAAACAACTCAGATTAACTTCCCACATGATTCTGAGATGTCTGAAAGTTGTTTCATACCTGTGCACATCAAGACAAAAAAGTTGTTTTTTCAGTGCATGCAATGCTTTTACAAAACATATAGTATACATTTCAATTTTACACCAAAGCACTTACTGCAAACCTAATGGAAACACCTTAGGTTAACTTTCCACATGATTATGAGTAGTTTGAAAGTTGTTTCATGGCTGTACACATCAACACAAAAAAGTTGTTATCTCAGTGTATGCAATGCTTAGACAATACAAATAGTATACATTTCAATTTTACACCAAAGCACTTACTGCAAACTAATGGAAACACTTTAGGTTAACTTCCTACATGATTCTGAGATGTCTGAAAGTTGTTTCATACCTGTGCAGATAAAGACAAAAAACTTGATTTCACAGTGAATAGAATGCTTTGACATAAAGGTAGTACACATTTCAATTGTACTCAAAAGTCCTGACTGCAAACCTAACGCAAACACATTTGGTTAACTTCCCAGATGAGTATGACAAGGTTTAAAGTTGTTTCATGCCTCAGTTCATCAAGATAAAAAAGTTACTTTCTCAGTACTACTATGCTCTGACATTAAGGTAGTACACATCTGAATTTTACACCAAAGTACTTACTGCAAACTAATGGAAACACCTTAGGTTAACTTCCCACATGATTATGAGTAGTTTGAAAGTTGTTTCATGGCTGTACACATCAGCACAAAAAAGTTGTTATCTCAGTGCATGCAATGCTTAGACAATACAAATAGTATACATTTCTATTTTACACCAAAATACTTACTGCAAACCTAATGGAAACAATTTAGATTAACTTCCCACATGATTCTGAGATGTCTGAAAGTTGTTTCATACCTGTGCACATCAAGACAAAAAAGTTGGTTTCTCAGTGCATGCAATGCTTTTACAATACAAATAGTATACATTTGAATTTTACACCAAAGCACTTACTGCTAACTAATGGAAACACCTTAGGTTAACTTCCCACATGATTATGAGTAGTTTGAAAGTTGTTTCATGGCTGTACACATCAACACAAAAAAGTTGTTATCTCAGTGCATGCAATGCTTAGACAATACAAATAGCATACATTTCAATTTTACACCAAAGTACTTACTGCAAACTTAATGGAAACAACTCAGATTAACTTCCCACATGATTCTGAGATGTCTGAAAGTTGTTTCATACCTGTGCACATGAAGACAAAAAAGTTGTTTTTTCAGTGCATGCAATGCTTTTACAAAACATATAGTATACATTTCAAGTTTACACCAAAGCACTTACTGCAAACCGAATGGAAACACCTTAGGTTAACTTCCCACATGATTCTGAGATGTCTGAAAGTTGTTTCATACCTGTGCAGATAAAGACAAAAAAGTTGATTTCACTGTGAATAGAATGCTTTGACATAAAGGTAGTATACATTTCAATTGTACTCAAAAGTCCTGACTGCAAACCTAATGCAAGCACATTTGGTTAACTTCCCAGATGAGTATGACAAGGTTTAAAGTTGTTTCATGCCTCAGTTCATCAAGATAAAAAAGTTACTTTCTCAGTACTACTATGCTCTGACATTAAGGTAGTACACATCTGAATTTTACACCAAAGTACTTACTGCAAACTAATGGAAACACCTTAGGTTAACTTCCCACATGATTATGAGTAGTTTGAAAGTTGTTTCATGGCTGTACACATCAACACAAAAAAGTTGTTATCTCAGTGCATGCAATGCTTAGACAATACAAATAGTATACATTTCAATTTTACACCAAAATACTTACTGCAAAACTAATGGAAACAACTTAGATTAACTTCCCACATGATTCTGAGATGTCTGAAAGTTGTTTCATACCTGTGCACATCAAGACAAAAAAGTTGGTTTCTCAGTGCATGCAATGCTTTTACAATACAAATAGTATACATTTCAATTTTACACCAAAGCACTTACTGCAAACCTAATGGAAACACCTTAGGTTAACTTTCCACATGATTATGAGTAGTTTGAAAGTTGTTTCATGGCTGTACACATCAACAGAAAAAAGTTGTTATCTCAGTGCATTCAGTGCTTAGACAATACAAATAGTATACATTTCAATTTTACTCCAAAGCACTTACTGCAAACCTAATGGAAACAACTTAGATTAACTTCCCACATGATTCAGAGATGTCTGAAAGTTGTTTCATACCTGTGCATATCAAGACAAAAAAGTTGATTTCACAGTGAATAGAATGCTTTGACATAAAGGTAGTATACATTTCAATTGTACTCAAAAGTCCTGACTGCAAACCTAACGCAAACACATTCGGTTAACTTCCCACATGAGTATGACAAGGTTTAAAGTTGTTTCATGACTCAGTTCATCAAGATAAAAAAGTTACTTTCTCAGTACTACTATGCTCTGACATTAAGGTAGTACACATCTGAATTTTACACCAAAGTACTTACTGCAAAACTAATGGAAACAACTTAGATTAACTTCCCACATGATTCTGAGATGTCTGAAAGTTGTTTCATACCTGTGCACATCAAGACAAAAAAGTTGGTTTCTCAGTGCATGCAATGCTTTTACAATACAAATAGTATACATTTCAATTTTACACCAAAGCACTTACTGCAAACCTAATGGAAACACCTTAGGTTAACTTTCCACATGATTATGAGTAGTTTGAAAGTTGTTTCATGGCTGTACACATCAACAGAAAAAAGTTGTTATCTCAGTGCATTCAATGCTTAGACAATACAAATAGTATACATTTCAATTTTACTCCAAAGCACTTACTGCAAACCTAATGGAAACAACTTAGATTAACTTCCCACATGATTCAGAGATGTCTGAAAGTTGTTTCATACCTGTGCAGATAAAGACAAAAAAGTTGATTTCACAGAGAATAGAATGCTTTGACATAAAAGCAGTATACATTTCAATTGTACTCAAAAGTCCTGACTGCAAACCTAATGCAAACACATTTGGTTAACTTCCCAGATGAGTATGACTAGGTTTAAAGTTGTTTCATGCCTCAGTTCATCAAGACAAAAAAGTTATTTTCTCAGTACTTCTATGCTCTGACATTAAGGTAGTACACATCTGAATTGTACACCAAAGTACTTACTGCAAACTAATGGAAGCACCTTAGGTTAACTTTCCACATGATTCTGAGATGTCTGAAAGTTGTTTCATACCTGTGCACATAAAGACAAACAAGTTGATTTTACAGTGAATAGAATGCTTTGACATAAAAGTAGTATACATTTCAAATTTACACCAAAGCACTTACTGCAAACCTAATGGAAACACTTTAGGTTAACGTTCCACATGATTATTAGTAGCTTAAAAGTTGTTTCATGGCTGTACACATCAACACAAAAAAGTTGTTATCTCAGTGCATGCAATGCTTAGACAATACAAATAGTATACATTTCAATTTTACACCAAAGCACTTACTGCAATCCTAATGAAAACACTCTAGGTTAACTTCCCACATGATTCTGAGTTGTCTGAAAGTTGTTTCATACCTGTGCACATAAAGACAAAAAAGTTGATTTCACAGTGATTAGAATGCTTTGACATAAAAGTAGTATACATTTCAATTGTACTCAAACGTCCTGACTGCAAACCTAATGCAAACACATTTGGTTAACTTCCCAGATGAGTATGACTAGGTTTAAAGTTGTTTCATGCCTCAGTTCATCAAGACAAAAAAGTTACTTTCTCAGTACTACTATGCTCTGACATTAAGGTAGTATACATCTCAATTTTACACCAAAGTACTTACTGCTAACTAATGGAAACACCTTAGGTTAACTTCCCACATGATTATGAGTAGTTTGAAAGTTGTTTCATGGCTGTACACATCAACACAAAAAAGTTGTTATCTCAGTGCATGCAATGCTTAGACAATACAAATAGTATACATTTCAATTTTACAGCAAAGTACTTACTTCAAACCTAATGGAAACAACTCAGATTAACTTCCCACATGATTCTGAGATGTCTGAAAGTTGTTTCATACCTGTGCACATCAAGACAAAAAAGTTGTTTTTTCAGTGCATGCAATGCTTTTACAAAACATATAGTATACATTTCAATTTTACACCAAAGCACTTACTGCAAACCTAATGGAAACACTTTAGGTTAACTTCCCACATGATTCTGAGATGTCTGAAAGTTGTTTCATACCTGTGCAGATAAAGACAAAAAACTTGATTTCACAGTGAATAGAATGCTTTGACATAAAGGTAGTACACATTTCAATTGTACTCAAAAGTCCTGACTGCAAACCTAACGCAAACACATTTGGTTAACTTCCCAGATGAGTATGACAGGGTTTAAAGTTGTTTCATGCCTCAGTTCATCAAGATAAAAAAGTTACTTTCTCAGTACTACTATGCTCTGACATTAAGGTAGTACACATCTGAATTTTACACCAAAGTACTTACTGCAAACTAATGGAAACACCTTAGGTTAACTTCCCACATGATTATGAGTAGTTTGAAAGTTGTTTCATGGCTGTACACATCAACACAAAAAAGTTGTTATCTCAGTGCATGCAATGCTTAGACAATACAAATAGTATACATTTCTATTTTACACCAAAATACTTACTGCAAACCTAATGGAAACAACTTAGATTAACTTCCCACATGATTCTGAGATGTCTGAAAGTTGTTTCATACCTGTGCACATCAAGACAAAAAAGTTGGTTTCTCAGTGCATGCAATGCTTTTACAATACAAATAGTATACATTTGAATTTTACACCAAAGCACTTACTGCTAACTAATGGAAACACCTTAGGTTAACTTCCCACATGATTATGAGTAGTTTGAAAGTTGTTTCATGGCTGTACACATCAACACAAAAAAGTTGTTATCTCAGTGCATGCAATGCTTAGACAAAACAAATAGTATACATTTCAATTTTACACCAAAGTACTTACTGCAAACTTAATGGAAACAACTCAGATTAACTTCCCACATGATTCTGAGATGTCTGAAAGTTGTTTCATACCTGTGCACATGAAGACAAAAAAGTTGTTTTTTCAGTGCATGCAATGCTTTTACAAAACATATAGTATACATTTCAATTTTACACCAAAGCACTTACTGCAAACTGAATGGAAACACCTTAGGTTAACTTTCCACATGATTATGAGTAGTTTGAAAGTTGTTTCATGGCTGTACACATCAACAGAAAAAAGTTGTTATCTCAGTGCATTCAGTGCTTTGACAATACAAATAGTATACATTTCAATTTTACTCCAAAGCACTTACTGCAAACCTAATGGAAACAACTTACGTTAACTTCCCACATGATTCAGAGATGTCTGAAAGTTGTTTCATACCTGTGCATATCAAGACAAAAAAGTTGATTTCACAGTGAATAGAATGCTTTGACATAAAAGCAGTATACATTTCAATTGTACTCAAAAGTCCTGACTGCAAACCTAATGCAAACACATTTGGTTAACTTCCCAGATGAGTATGACTAGGTTTAAAGTTGTTTCATGCCTCAGTTCATCAAGACAAAAAAGTTACTTTCTCAGTACTTCTATGCTCTGACATTAAGGTAGTACACATCTGAATTGTACACCAAAGTACTTACTGCAAACTAATGGAAGCACCTTAGGTTAACTTCCCACATGATTATGAGTATTTTGAAAGTTGTTTCATGGCTGTACACATCAACACAAAAAAGTTGTTATCTCAGTGCATGCAATGCTTAGACAATACAAATAGTATACATTTCAATTTTACACCAAAGTACTTACTGCAAACCTAATGGAAACAACTTAGATTATATTCCCACATGATTCTGAGATGTCTGAAAGTTGTTTCATACCTGTGCACATCAAGACAAAAAAGTTGTTTTTTCAGTGCATGCAATGCTTTCACAAAACATATAGTATACATTTCAATTTTACACCAAAGCACTTACTGCAAAACTAATGGAAACACCTTAGGTTAACTTTCCACATGATTATTGGTAGTTTGAAAGTTGTTTCATGGCTGTACACATCAACACAAAAAAGTTGTTATCTCAGTGCATGCAATGCTTAGACAATACAAATAGTATACATTTCAATTTTATTCCAAAGCACTTACTGCAAACCTAATGGAAACACTTTAAGGTTAACTTCCCACATGATTCTGAGATGTCTGAAAATTGTTTCATACCTGTGCAGATAAAGACAAAAAAGTTGATTTCACAGTGAATAGAATGCTTTGACATAAAGGTAGTATACATTTCAATTGTACTCAAAAGTCCTGACTGCAAACCTAACGCAAACACATTCGGTTAACTTCCACATGAGTATGACAAGGTTTAAAGTTGTTTCATGCCTCAGTTCATCAAGATAAAAAAGTTACTTTCTCAGTACTACTATGCTCTGACATTAAGGTAGTATACACCTGAATTTTACACCAAAGTACTTACTGCAAACTAATGGAAACACCTTAGGTTAACTTCCCACATGATTATGAGTAGTTTGAAAGTTGTTTCATGGCTGTACACATCAACACAAAAAACTTGTTATCTCAGTGCATGCAATGCTTAGACAATACAAATAGTATACATTTCAATTTTACACCAAAATACTTACTGCAAACCTAATAGAAACAACTTAGATTAACTTCCCACATGATTCTGAGATGTCTGAAAGTTGTTTCATACCTGTGCACATAAAGACAAACAAGTTGATTTTACAGTGAATAGAATGCTTTGACATAAAAGTAGTATACATTTCAATTTTACACCAAAGCACTTACTGCAAACCTAATGGAAACACTTTAGGTTAACGTTCCACATGATTATTAGTAGCTTAAAAGTTGTTTCATGGCTGTACACATCAACACAAAAAAGTTGTTATCTCAGTGCATGCAATGCTTAGACAATACAAATAGTATACATTTCAATTTTACACCAAGGCACTTACTGCAATCCTAATGAAAACACTCTAGGTTAACTTCCCACATGATTCTGAGTTGTCTGAAAGTTGTTTCATACCTGTGCACATAAAGACAAAAAACTTGATTTCACAGTGAATAGAATGCTTTGACATAAAGGTAGTACACATTTCAATTGTACTCAAAAGTCCTGACTGCAAACCTAACGCAAACACATTTGGTTAACTTCCCAGATGAGTATGACAAGGTTTAAAGTTGTTTCATGCCTCAGTTCATCAAGATAAAAAAGTTACTTTCTCAGTACTACTATGCTCTGACATTAAGGTAGTACACATCTGAATTTTACACCAAAGTACTTACTGCAAACTAATGGAAACACCTTAGGTTAACTTCCCACATGATTATGAGTATTTTGAAAGTTGTTTCATGGCTGTACACATCAACACAAAAAAGTTGTTATCTCAGTGCATGCAATGCTTAGACAATACAAATAGTATACATTTCAATTTTACACCAAAGTACTTACTGCAAACCTAATGGAAACAACTTAGATTAACTTCCCACATGATTCTGAGATGTCTGAAAGTTGTTTCATACCTGTGCACATCAAGACAAAAAAGTTGTTTTTTCAGTGCATGCAATGCTTTCACAAAACATATAGTATACATTTCAATTTTACACCAAAGCACTTACTGCAAAACTAATGGAAACACCTTAGGTTAACTTTCCACATGATTATTGGTAGTTTGAAAGTTGTTTCATGGCTGTACACATCAACACAAAAAAGTTGTTATCTCAGTGCATGCAATGCTTAGACAATACAAATAGTATACATTTCAATTTTATTCCAAAGCACTTACTGCAAACCTAATGGAAACACTTTAAGGTTAACTTCCCACATGATTCTGAGATGTCTGAAAATTGTTTCATACCTGTGCAGATAAAGACAAAAAAGTTGATTTCACAGTGAATAGAATGCTTTGACATAAAGGTAGTATACATTTCAATTGTACTCAAAAGTCCTGACTGCAAACCTAACGCAAACACATTCGGTTAACTTCCCACATGAGTATGACAAGGTTTAAAGTTGTTTCATGCCTCAGTTCATCAAGATAAAAAAGTTACTTTCTCAGTACTACTATGCTCTGACATTAAGGTAGTATACACCTGAATTTTACACCAAAGTACTTACTGCAAACTAATGGAAACACCTTAGGTTAACTTCCCACATGATTATGAGTAGTTTGAAAGTTGTTTCATGGCTGTACACATCAACACAAAAAACTTGTTATCTCAGTGCATGCAATGCTTAGACAATACAAATAGTATACATTTCAATTTTACACCAAAATACTTACTGCAAACCTAATAGAAACAACTTAGATTAACTTCCCACATGATTCTGAGATGTCTGAAAGTTGTTTCATACCTGTGCACATAAAGACAAACAAGTTGATTTTACAGTGAATAGAATGCTTTGACATAAAAGTAGTATACATTTCAATTTTACACCAAAGCACTTACTGCAAACCTAATGGAAACACTTTAGGTTAACGTTCCACATGATTATTAGTAGCTTAAAAGTTGTTTCATGGCTGTACACATCAACACAAAAAAGTTGTTATCTCAGTGCATGCAATGCTTAGACAATACAAATAGTATACATTTCAATTTTACACCAAGGCACTTACTGCAATCCTAATGAAAACACTCTAGGTTAACTTCCCACATGATTCTGAGTTGTCTGAAAGTTGTTTCATACCTGTGCACATAAAGACAAAAAACTTGATTTCACAGTGAATAGAATGCTTTGACATAAAGGTAGTACACATTTCAATTGTACTCAAAAGTCCTGACTGCAAACCTAACGCAAACACATTTGGTTAACTTCCCAGATGAGTATGACAAGGTTTAAAGTTGTTTCATGCCTCAGTTCATCAAGATAAAAAAGTTACTTTCTCAGTACTACTATGCTCTGACATTAAGGTAGTACACATCTGAATTTTACACCAAAGTACTTACTGCAAACTAATGGAAACACCTTAGGTTAACTTCCCACATGATTATGAGTAGTTTGAAAGTTGTTTCATGGCTGTACACATCAACACAAAAAAGTTGTTATCTCAGTGCATGCAATGCTTAGACAATACAAATAGTATACATTTCAATTTTACACCAAAGTACTTACTGCAAACTTAATGGAAACAACTCAGATTAACTTCCCACATGATTCTGAGATGTCTGAAAGTTGTTTCATACCTGTGCACATGAAGACAAAAAAGTTGTTTTTTCAGTGCATGCAATGCTTTTACAAAACATATAGTATACATTTCAATTTTACACCAAAGCACTTACTGCAAACCGAATGGAAACACCTTAGGTTAACTTTGCACATGATTATGAGTAGTTTGAAAGTTGTTTCATGGCTGTACACATCAACACAAAAAAGTTGTTATCTCAGTGTCTGCAATGCTTAGACAATACAAATAGTATACATTTCAATTTTACACCAAAGCACTTACTGCAAACCTGATGGAAACACTTTAGGTTAACTTCCCACATGATTCTGAGATGTCTGAAAGTTGTTTCATACCTGTGCAGATAAAGACAAAAAAGTTGATTTCACTGTGAATAGAATGCTTTGACATAAAGGTAGTATACATTTCAATTGTACTCAAAAGTCCTGACTGCAAACCTAACGCAAACACATTTGGTTAACTTCCCACATGAGTATGAGTAGGTTTAAAGTTGTTTCATAGCTGTACACATCAACACAAAAAAGTTGTTATCTCAGTGCATGCAATGCTTAGACAATACAAATTGTATACATTTCAATTTTACACCAAAGCACTTACTGCAAACCTAATGATAACACTTTAGGTTAACTTCCCACATGATTCTGAGATGTCTGACAGTTGTTTCATACCTGTGCACATAAAGACAAAAAAGTTGATTTCACAGTGAATAGAAAGCTTTGACATAAAAGTAGTATACATTTCAATTGTACTCAAAAGTCCTGACTGCAAACCTAATGCAAACACATTTGGTTAACTTCCCAGATGAGTATGACAAGGTTTAAAGTTGTTTCATGCCTCAGTTCATCAAGATAAAAAAGTTACTTTCTCAGTACTACTATGCTCTGACATTAAGGTAGTACACATCTGAATTTTACACCAAAGTACTTACTGCAAACTAATGGAAACACCTTAGGTTAACTTCCCACATGATTATGAGTAGTTTGAAAGTTGTTTCATGGCTGTACACATCAACACAAAAAAGTTGTTATCTCAGTGCATGCAATGCTTAGACAATACAAATAGTATACATTTCAATTTTACACCAAAATACTTACTGCAAAACTAATGGAAACAACTTAGATTAACTTCCCACATGATTCTGAGATGTCTGAAAGTTGTTTCATACCTGTGCACATCAAGACAAAAAAGTTGGTTTCTCAGTGCATGCAATGCTTTTACAATACAAATAGTATACATTTCAATTTTACACCAAAGCACTTACTGCAAACCTAATGGAAACACCTTAGGTTAACTTTCCACATGATTATGAGTAGTTTGAAAGTTGTTTCATGGCTGTACACATCAACAGAAAAAAGTTGTTATCTCAGTGCATTCAGTGCTTAGACAATACAAATAGTATACATTTCAATTTTACTCCAAAGCACTTACTGCAAACCTAATGGAAACAACTTACATTAACTTCCCACATGATTCAGAGATGTCTGAAAGTTGTTTCATACCTGTGCATATCAAGACAAAAAAGTTGATTTCACAGTGAATAGAATGCTTTGACATAAAAGCAGTATACATTTCAATTGTACTCAAAAGTCCTGACTGCAAACCTAATGCAAACACATTTGGTTAACTTCCCAGATGAGTATGACTAGGTTTAAAGTTGTTTCATGCCTCAGTTCATCAAGACAAAAAAGTTACTTTCTCAGTACTTCTATGCTCTGACATTAAGGTAGTACACATCTGAATTGTACACCAAAGTACTTACTGCAAACTAATGGAAGCACCTTAGGTTAACTTCCCACATGATTATGAGTATTTTGAAAGTTGTTTCATGGCTGTACACATCAACACAAAAAAGTTGTTATCTCAGTGCATGCAATGCTTAGACAATACAAATAGTATACATTTCAATTTTACACCAAAGTACTTACTGCAAACCTAATGGAAACAACTTAGATTAACTTCCCACATGATTCTGAGATGTCTGAAAGTTGTTTCATACCTGTGCACATCAAGACAAAAAAGTTGTTTTTTCAGTGCATGCAATGCTTTCACAAAACATATAGTATACATTTCAATTTTACACCAAAGCACTTACTGCAAAACTAATGGAAACACCTTAGGTTAACTTTCCACATGATTATGAGTAGTTTGAAAGTTGTTTCATGGCTGTACACATCAACACAAAAAAGTTGTTATCTCAGTGCATGCAATGCTTAGACAATACAAATAGTATACATTTCAATTTTATTCCAAAGCACTTACTGCAAACCTAATGGAAACACTTTAGGTTAACTTCCCACATGATTCTGAGATGTCTGAAAATTGTTTCATACCTGTGCAGATAAAGACAAAAAAGTTGATTTCACAGTGAATAGAATGCTTTGACATAAAGGTAGTATACATTTCAATTGTACTCAAAAGTCCTGACTGCAAACCTAACGCAAACACATTCGGTTAACTTCCCACATGAGTATGACAAGGTTTAAAGTTGTTTCATGCCTCAGTTCATCAAGATAAAAAAGTTACTTTCTCAGTACTACTATGCTCTGACATTAAGGTAGTATACACCTGAATTTTACACCAAAGTACTTACTGCAAACTAATGGAAACACCTTAGGTTAACTTCCCACATGATTATGAGTAGTTTGAAAGTTGTTTCATGGCTGTACACATCAACACAAAAAACTTGTTATCTCAGTGCATGCAATGCTTAGACAATACAAATAGTATACATTTCAATTTTACACCAAAATACTTACTGCAAACCTAATAGAAACAACTTAGATTAACTTCCCACATGATTCTGAGATGTCTGAAAGTTGTTTCATACCTGTGCACATAAAGACAAACAAGTTGATTTTACAGTGAATAGAATGCTTTGACATAAAAGTAGTATACATTTCAATTTTACACCAAAGCACTTACTGCAAACCTAATGGAAACACTTTAGGTTAACGTTCCACATGATTATTAGTAGCTTAAAAGTTGTTTCATGGCTGTACACATCAACACAAAAAAGTTGTTATCTCAGTGCATGCAATGCTTAGACAATACAAATAGTATACATTTCAATTTTACACCAAGGCACTTACTGCAATCCTAATGAAAACACTCTAGGTTAACTTCCCACATGATTCTGAGTTGTCTGAAAGTTGTTTCATACCTGTGCACATAAAGACAAAAAACTTGATTTCACAGTGAATAGAATGCTTTGACATAAAGGTAGTACACATTTCAATTGTACTCAAAAGTCCTGACTGCAAACCTAACGCAAACACATTTGGTTAACTTCCCAGATGAGTATGACAAGGTTTAAAGTTGTTTCATGCCTCAGTTCATCAAGATAAAAAAGTTACTTTCTCAGTACTACTATGCTCTGACATTAAGGTAGTACACATCTGAATTTTACACCAAAGTACTTACTGCAAACTAATGGAAACACCTTAGGTTAACTTCCCACATGATTATGAGTAGTTTGAAAGTTGTTTCATGGCTGTACACATCAACACAAAAAAGTTGTTATCTCAGTGCATGCAATGCTTAGACAATACAAATAGTATACATTTCTATTTTACACCAAAATACTTACTGCAAACCTAATGGAAACAACTTAGATTAACTTCCCACATGATTCTGAGATGTCTGAAAGTTGTTTCATACCTGTGCACATCAAGACAAAAAAGTTGGTTTCTCAGTGCATGCAATGCTTTTACAATACAAATAGTATACATTTGAATTTTACACCAAAGCACTTACTGCTAACTAATGGAAACACCTTAGGTTAACTTCCCACATGATTATGAGTAGTTTGAAAGTTGTTTCATGGCTGTACACATCAACACAAAAAAGTTGTTATCTCAGTGCATGCAATGCTTAGACAATACAAATAGTATACATTTCAATTTTACACCAAAGTACTTACTGCAAACTTAATGGAAACAACTCAGATTAACTTCCCACATGATTCTGAGATGTCTGAAAGTTGTTTCATACCTGTGCACATGAAGACAAAAAAGTTGTTTTTTCAGTGCATGCAATGCTTTTACAAAACATATAGTATACATTTCAATTTTACACCAAAGCACTTACTGCAAACCGAATGGAAACACCTTAGGTTAACGTTGCACATGATTATGAGTAGTTTGAAAGTTGTTTCATGGCTGTACACATCAACACAAAAAAGTTGTTATCTCAGTGTCTGCAATGCTTAGACAATACAAATAGTATACATTTCAATTTTACACCAAAGCACTTACTGCAAACCTGATGGAAACACTTTAGGTTAACTTCCCACATGATTCTGAGATGTCTGAAAGTTGTTTCATACCTGTGCAGATAAAGACAAAAAAGTTGATTTCACTGTGAATAGAATGCTTTGACATAAAGGTAGTATACATTTCAATTGTACTCAAAAGTCCTGACTGCAAACCTAACGCAAACACATTTGGTTAACTTCCCACATGAGTATGAGTAGGTTTAAAGTTGTTTCATGGCTGTACACATCAACACAAAAAAGTTGTTATCTCAGTGCATGCAATGCTTAGACAATACAAACTGTATACATTTCAATTTTACACCAAAGCACTTACTGCAAACCTAATGGAAACACTTTAGGTTAACTTCCCACATGATTCTGAGATGTCTGACAGTTGTTTCATACCTGTGCACATAAAGACAAAAAAGTTGGTTTCTCAGTGCATGCAATGCTTTTACAATACAAATAGTATACATTTCAATTTTACACCAA
This sequence comes from Mobula birostris, assembly GCF_030028105.1. Taxonomy (NCBI): domain Eukaryota; kingdom Metazoa; phylum Chordata; class Chondrichthyes; order Myliobatiformes; family Myliobatidae; genus Mobula; species Mobula birostris. Next base: position 157,262 of record NW_027278380.1, on the reverse strand, counting down.
AGCACTTACTGCAAACCTAATGGAAACACCTTAGGTTAACTTTCCACATGATTATGAGTAGTTTGAAAGTTGTTTCATGGCTGTACACATCAACAGAAAAAAGTTGTTATCTCAGTGCACTCAGTGCTTAGACAATACAAATAGTATACATTTCAATTTTACTCCAAAGCACTTACTGCAAACCTAATGGAAACAACTTAGATTAACTTCCCACATGATTCAGAGATGTCTGAAAGTTGTTTCATACCTGTGCATATCAAGACAAAAAAGTTGATTTCACAGTGAATAGAATGCTTTGACATAAAAGCAGTATACATTTCAATTGTACTCAAAAGTCCTGACTGCAAACCTAATGCAAACACATTTGGTTAACTTCCCAGATGAGTATGACTAGGTTTAAAGTTGTTTCATGCCTCAGTTCATCAAGACAAAAAAGTTACTTTCTCAGTACTTCTATGCTCTGACATTAAGGTAGTACACATCTGAATTGTACACCAAAGTACTTACTGCAAACTAATGGAAGCACCTTAGGTTAACTTCCCACATGATTATGAGTATTTTGAAAGTTGTTTCATGGCTGTACACATCAACACAAAAAAGTTGTTATCTCAGTGCATGCAATGCTTAGACAATACAAATAGTATACATTTCAATTTTACACCAAAGTACTTACTGCAAACCTAATGGAAACAACTTAGATTAACTTCCCACATGATTCTGAGATGTCTGAAAGTTGTTTCATACCTGTGCACATCAAGACAAAAAAGTTGTTTTTTCAGTGCATGCAATGCTTTCAGAAAACATATAGTATACATTTCAATTTTACACCAAAGCACTTACTGCAAAACTAATGGAAACACCTTAGGTTAACTTTCCACATGATTATGAGTAGTTTGAAAGTTGTTTCATGGCTGTACACATCAACACAAAAAAGTTGTTATCTCAGTGCATGCAATGCTTAGACAATACAAATAGTATACATTTCAATTTTATTCCAAAGCACTTACTGCAAACCTAATGGAAACACTTTAGGTTAACTTCCCACATGATTCTGAGATGTCTGAAAATTGTTTCATACCTGTGCAGATAAAGACAAAAAAGTTGATTTCACAGTGAATAGAATGCTTTGACATAAAGGTAGTATACATTTCAATTGTACTCAAAAGTCCTGACTGCAAACCTAATGCAAACACATTTGGTTAACTTCCCAGATGAGTATGACAAGGTTTAAAGTTGTTTCATGCCTCAGTTCATCAAGATAAAAAAGTTACTTTCTCAGTACTACTATGCTCTGACATTAAGGTAGTACACATCTGAATTTTACACCAAAGTACTTACTGCAAACTAATGGAAACACCTTAGGTTAGCTTCCCACATGATTATGAGTAGTTTGAAAGTTGTTTCATGGCTGTACACATCAACACAAAAAAGTTGTTATCTCAGTGCATGCAATGCTTAGACAATACAAATAGTATACATTTCAATTTTACACCAAAATACTTACTGGAAAACTAATGGAAACAACTTAGATTAACTTCCCACATGATTCTGAGATGTCTGAAAGTTGTTTCATACCTGTGCACATCAAGACAAAAAAGTTGGTTTCTCAGTGCATGCAATGCTTTTACAATACAAATAGTATACATTTCAAGTTTACACCAAAGCACTTACTGCAAACCTAATGGAAACACCTTAGGTTAACTTTCCACATGATTATGAGTAGTTTGAAAGTTGTTTCATGGCTGTACACATCAACAGAAAAAAGTTGTTATCTCAGTGCATTCAGTGCTTAGACAATACAAATAGTATACATTTCAATTTTACTCCAAAGCACTTACTGCAAACCTAATGGAAACAACTTAGATTAACTTCCCACATGATTCAGAGATGTCTGAAAGTTGTTTCATACCTGTGCAGATAAAGACAAAAAAGTTGATTTCACAGTGAATACAATGCTTTGACATAAAAGCAGTATACATTTCAATTGTACTCAAAAGTCCTGACTGCAAACCTAATGCAAACACATTTGGTTAACTTCCCACATGAGTATGAGTAGGTTTAAAGTTGTTTCATGGCTGTAGACATCAACACAAAAAAGTTGTTATCTCAGTGCCTGCAATGCTTAGACAATACAAATAGTATACATTTCAATTTTACACCAAAATACTTACTGCAAACCTAACGGAAACAACTTAGATTAACTTCCCACATGATTCTGAGATGTCTGAAAGTTGTTTCATACCTGTGCACATCAAGACAATAAAGTTGGTTTCTCAGTGCATGTAATGCTTTTACAATACAAATAGTATACATTTCAATTTTACACCAAAGCACTTACTGCAAACCTAATGGAAACACCTTAGGTTAACTTTCCACATGATTATGAGTAGTTTGAAAGTTGTTTCTTGGCTGTACACATCAACAGAAAAAAGTTGTTATCTCAGTGCATGCAATGCTTAGACAATACAAATAGTATACATTTCAATTTTACTCCAAAGCACTTACTGCAAACCTAATGGAAACACCTTAGGTTAACTTCCCACATGATTCTGAGATGTCTGAAAGTTGTTTCATACCTGTGCACATAAAGACAAACAAGTTGATTTTACAGTGAATAGAATGCTTTGACATAAAAGTAGTATACATTTCAAATTTACACCAAAGCACTTACTGCAAACCTAATGGCAACACTTTAGGTTAACGTTCCACATGATTATTAGTAGCTTAAAAGTTGTTTCATGGCTGTACATATCAACACAAAAAAGTTGTTATCTCAGTGCATGCAATGCTTAGACAATACAAATAGTATACATTTCAATTTTACACCAAAGCACTTACTGCAATCCTAATGAAAACACTCTAGGTTAACTTCCCACATGATTCTGAGTTGTCTGAAAGTTGTTTCATACCTGTGCACATAAAGACAAAAAAGTTGATTTCACAGTGATTAGAATGCTTTGACATAAAAGTAGTATACATTTCAATTGTACTCAAACGTCCTGACTGCAAACCTAATGCAAACACATTTGGTTAACTTCCCAGATGAGTATGACTAGGTTTAAAGTTGTTTCATGCCTCAGTTCATCAAGACAAAAAAGTTACTTTCTCAGTACTACTATGCTCTGACATTAAGGTAGTATACATCTCAATTTACACCAAAGTACTTACTGCTAACTAATGGAAACACCTTAGGTTAACTTCCCACATGATTATGAGTAGTTTGAAAGTTGTTTCATGGCTGTACACATCAACACAAAAAAGTTGTTATCTCAGTGCATGCAATGCTTAGACAATACAAATAGTATACATTTCAATTTTACAGCAAAGTACTTACTTCAAACCTAATGGAAACAACTCAGATTAACTTCCCACATGATTCTGAGATGTCTGAAAGTTGTTTCATACCTGTGCACATCAAGACAAAAAAGTTGTTTTCTCAGTGCATGCAATGCTTAGACAATACAAATAGTATACATTTCAATTTTACACCAAAGCACTTACTGCAAACCTGATGGAAACACTTTAGGTTAACTTCCCACATGATTCTGAGATGTCTGAAAGTTGTTTCATACCTGTGCAGATAAAGACAAAAAAGTTGATTTTACTGTGAATAGAATGCTTTGACATAAAGGTAGTATACATTTCAATTGTACTCAAAAGTCCTGACTGCAAACCTAACGCAAACACATTTGGTTAACTTCCCACATGAGTATGAGTAGGTTTAAAGTTGTTTCATAGCTGTACACATCAACACAAAAAAGTTGTTATCTCAGTGCATGCAATGCTTAGACAATACAAATTGTATACATTTCAATTTTACACCAAAGCACTTACTGCAAACCTAATGGAAACACTTTAGGTTAACTTCCCACATGATTCTGAGATGTCTGAAAGTTGTTTCATACCTGTGCACATGAAGACAAAAAAGTTGTTTTTTCAGTGCATGCAATGCTTTTACAAAACATATAGTATACATTTCAATTTTACACCAAAGCACTTACTGCAAACCGAATGGAAACACCTTAGGTTAACTTTGCACATGATTATGAGTAGTTTGAAAGTTGTTTCATGGCTGTACACATCAACACAAAAAAGTTGTTATCTCAGTGTATGCAATGCTTAGACAATACAAATAGTATACATTTCAATTTTACACCAAAGCACTTACTGCAAACCTGATGGAAACAATTTAGGTTAACTTCCCACATGATTCTGAGATGTCTGAAAGTTGTTTCATACCTGTGCAGATAAAGACAAAAAAGTTGATTTCACTGTGAATAGAATGCTTTGACATAAAGGTAGTATACATTTCAATTGTACTCAAAAGTCCTGACTGCAAACCTAACGCAAACACATTTGGTTAACTTCCCACATGAGTATGAGTAGGTTTAAAGTTATTTCATGGCTGTACACATCAACACAAAAAAGTTGTTATCTCAGTGCATGCAATGCTTAGACAATACAAATTGTATACATTTCAATTTTACACCAAAGCACTTACTGCAAACCTAATGGAAACACTTTAGGTTAACTTCCCACATGATTCTGAGATGTCTGACAGTTGTTTCATACCTGTGCACATAAAGACAAAAAAGTTGATTTCACAGTGAATAGAATGCTTTGACATAAAAGTAGTATACATTTCAATTGTACTCAAAAGTCCTGACTGCAAACCTAATGCAAACACATTTGTTTAACTTCCCAGATGAGTATGACAAGGTTTAAAGTTGTTTCATGCCTCAGTTCATCAAGATAAAAAAGTTACTTTCTCAGAACTACTATGCTCTGACATTAAGGTAGTACACATCTGAATTTTACACCAAAGTACTTACTGCAAACTAATGGAAACACCTTAGGTTAACTTCCCACATGATTATGAGTAGTTTGAGAGTTGTTTCATGGCTGTACACATCAACACAAAAAAAGTTGTTATCTCAGTGCATGCAATGCTTAGACAATACAAATAGTATACATTTCAATTTTACACCAAAATACTTACTGCAAAACTAATGGAAACAACTTAGATTAACTTCCCACATGATTCTGAGATGTCTGAAAGTTGTTTCATACCTGTGCACATCAAGACAAAAAAGTTGGTTTCTCAGTGCATGCAATGCTTTTACAATACAAATAGTATACATTTCAATTTTACTCCAAAGCACTTACTGCAAACCTAATGGAAACAACTTAGATTAACTTCCCACATGATTCAGAGATGTCTGAAAGTTGTTTCATACCTGTGCATATCAAGACAAAAAAGTTGATTTCACAGTGAATAGAATGCTTTGACATAAAAGCAGTATACATTTCAATTGTACTCAAAAGTCCTGACTGCAAACCTAATGCAAACACATTTGGTTAACTTCCCAGATGAGTATGACTAGGTTTAAAGTTGTTTCATGCCTCAGTTCATCAAGACAAAAAAGTTACTTTCTCAGTACTTCTATGCTCTGACATTAAGGTAGTACACATCTGAATTGTACACCAAAGTACTTACTGCAAACTAATGGAAGCACCTTAGGTTAACTTCCCACATGATTATGAGTATTTTGAAAGTTGTTTCATGGCTGTACACATCAACACAAAAAAGTTGTTATCTCAGTGCATGCAATGCTTAGACAATACAAATAGTATACATTTCAATTTTACACCAAAGTACTTACTGCAAACCTAATGGAAACAACTTAGATTAACTTCCCACATGATTCTGAGATGTCTGAAAGTTGTTTCATACCTGTGCACATCAAGACAAAAAAGTTGTTTTTTCAGTGCATGCAATGCTTTCAGAAAACATATAGTATACATTTCAATTTTACACCAAAGCACTTACTGCAAAACTAATGGAAACACCTTAGGTTAACTTTCCACATGATTATGAGTAGTTTGAAAGTTGTTTCATGGCTGTACACATCAACACAAAAAAGTTGTTATCTCAGTGCATGCAATGCTTAGACAATACAAATAGTATACATTTCAATTTTATTCCAAAGCACTTACTGCAAACCTAATGGAAACACTTTAGGTTAACTTCCCACATGATTCTGAGATGTCTGAAAATTGTTTCATACCTGTGCAGATAAAGACAAAAAAGTTGATTTCACAGTGAATAGAATGCTTTGACATAAAGGTAGTATACATTTCAATTGTACTCAAAAGTCCTGACTGCAAACCTAATGCAAACACATTTGGTTAACTTCCCAGATGAGTATGACAAGGTTTAAAGTTGTTTCATGCCTCAGTTCATCAAGATAAAAAAGTTACTTTCTCAGTACTACTATGCTCTGACATTAAGGTAGTACACATCTGAATTTTACACCAAAGTACTTACTGCAAACTAATGGAAACACCTTAGGTTAACTTCCCACATGATTATGAGTAGTTTGAAAGTTGTTTCATGGCTGTACACATCAACACAAAAAAGTTGTTATCTCAGTGCATGCAATGCTTAGACAATACAAATAGTATACATTTCAATTTTACACCTAAATACTTACTGCAAAACTAATGGAAACAACTTAGATTAACTTCCCACATGATTCTGAGATGTCTGAAAGTTGTTTCATACCTGTGCACATCAAGACAAAAAAGTTGGTTTCTCAGTGCATGCAATGCTTTTACAATACAAATAGTATACATTTCAAGTTTACACCAAAGCACTTACTGCAAACCTAATGGAAACACCTTAGGTTAACTTTCCACATGATTATGAGTAGTTTGAAAGTTGTTTCATGGCTGTACACATCAACAGAAAAAAGTTGTTATCTCAGTGCATTCAGTGCTTAGACAATACAAATAGTATACATTTCAATTTTACTCCAAAGCACTTACTGCAAACCTAATGGAAACAACTTAGATTAACTTCCCACATGATTCAGAGATGTCTGAAAGTTGTTTCATACCTGTGCAGATAAAGACAAAAAAGTTGATTTCACAGTGAATACAATGCTTTGACATAAAAGCAGTATACATTTCAATTGTACTCAAAAGTCCTGACTGCAAACCTAATGCAAACACATTTGGTTAACTTCCCACATGAGTATGAGTAGGTTTAAAGTTGTTTCATGGCTGTACACATCAACACAAAAAAGTTGTTATCTCAGTGCCTGCAATGCTTAGACAATACAAATAGTATACATTTCAATTTTACACCAAAATACTTACTGCAAACCTAACGGAAACAACTTAGATTAACTTCCCACATGATTCTGAGATGTCTGAAAGTTGTTTCATACCTGTGCACATCAAGACAATAAAGTTGGTTTCTCAGTGCATGTAATGCTTTTACAATACAAATAGTATACATTTCAATTTTACACCAAAGCACTTACTGCAAACCTAATGGAAACACCTTAGGTTAACTTTCCACATGATTATGAGTAGTTTGAAAGTTGTTTCTTGGCTGTACACATCAACAGAAAAAAGTTGTTATCTCAGTGCATGCAATGCTTAGACAATACAAATAGTATACATTTCAATTTTACTCCAAAGCACTTACTGCAAACCTAATGGAAACACCTTAGGTTAACTTCCCACATGATTCTGAGATGTCTGAAAGTTGTTTCATACCTGTGCACATAAAGACAAACAAGTTGATTTTACAGTGAATAGAATGCTTTGACATAAAAGTAGTATACTTTTCAAATTTACACCAAAGCACTTACTGCAAACCTAATGGCAACACTTTAGGTTAACGTTCCACATGATTATTAGTAGCTTAAAAGTTGTTTCATGGCTGTACACATCAACACAAAAAAGTTGTTATCTCAGTGCATGCAATGCTTAGACAATACAAATAGTATACATTTCAATTTTACACCAAAGCACTTACTGCAATCCTAATGAAAACACTCTAGGTTAACTTCCCACATGATTCTGAGTTGTCTGAAAGTTGTTTCATACCTGTGCACATAAAAACAAAAAAGTTGATTTCACAGTGATTAGAATGCTTTGACATAAAAGTAGTATACATTTCAATTGTACTCAAACGTCCTGACTGCAAACCTAATGCAAACACATTTAGTTAACTTCCCAGATGAGTATGACTAGGTTTAAAGTTGTTTCATGCCTCAGTTCATCAAGACAAAAAAGTTACTTTCTCAGTACTACTATGCTCTGACATTAAGGTAGTATACATCTCAATTTTACACCAAAGTACTTACTGCTAACTAATGGAAACACCTTAGGTTAACTTCCCACATGATTATGAGTAGTTTGAAAGTTGTTTCATGGCTGTACACATCAACACAAAAAAGTTGTTATCTCAGTGCATGCAATGCTTAGACAATACAAATTGTATACATTTCAATTTTACACCAAAGCACTTACTGCAAACCTAATGGAAACACTTCAGGTTAACTTCCCACATGATTCTGAGATGTCTGACAGTTGTTTCATACCTGTGCACATAAAGACAAAAAAGTTGATTTCACAGTGAATAGAAAGCTTTGACATAAAAGTAGTATACATTTCAATTGTACTCAAAAGTCCTGACTGCAAACCTAATGCAAACACATTTGGTTAACTTCCCAGATGAGTATGACAAGGTTTAAAGTTGTTTCATGCCTCAGTTCATCAAGATAAAAAAGTTACTTTCTCAGTACTACTATGCTCTGACATTAAGGTAGTACACATCTGAATTTTACACCAAAGTACTTACTGCAAACTAATGGAAACACCTTAGGTTAACTTCCCACATGATTATGAGTAGTTTGAAAGTTGTTTCATGGCTGTACACATCAACACAAAAAAGTTGTTATCTCAGTGCATGCAATGCTTAGTCAATACAAATAGTATACATTTCAATTTTACACCAAAATACTTACTGCAAAACTAATGGAAACAACTTAGATTAACTTCCCACATGATTTTGAGATGTCTGAAAGTTGTTTCATACCTGTGCACATCAAGACAAAAAAGTTGTTTTCTCAGTGCATGCAATGCTTTTACAATACAAATAGTATACATTTCAATTTTACACCAAAGCACTTACTGCAAACCTAATGGAAACACCTTAGGTTAACTTTCCACATGATTGAGTAGTTTGAAAGTTGTTTCATGGCTGTACACATCAACAGAAAAAAGTTGTTATCTCAGTGCATTCAGTGCTTAGACAATACAAATAGTATACATTTCAATTTTACTCCAAAGCACTTACTGCAAACCTAATGGAAACAACTTACATTAACTTCCCACATGATTCAGAGATGTCTGAAAGTTGTTTCATACCTGTGCATATCAAGACAAAAAAGTTGATTTCACAGTGAATAGAATGCTTTGACATAAAGCAGTATACATTTCAATTGTACTCAAAAGTCCTGACTGCAAACCTAATGCAAACACATTTGGTTAACTTCCCAGATGAGTATGACTAGGTTTAAAGTTGTTCATGCCTCAGTTCATCAAGACAAAAAAGTTACTTTCTCAGTACTTCTATGCTCTGACATTAAGGTAGTACACATCTGAATTGTACACCAAAGTACTTACTGCAAACTAATGGAAGCACCTTAGGTTAACTTCCCACATGATTATGAGTATTTTGAAAGTTGTTTCATGCTGTACACATCAACACAAAAAAGTTGTTATCTCAGTGCATGCAATGCTTAGACAATACAAATACTATACATTTCAATTTTACACCAAAGTACTTACTGCAAACCTAATGGAAACAACTTAGATTAACTTCCCACATGATTCTGAGATGTCTGAAAGTTGTTTCATACCTGTGCACATCAAGACAAAAAAGTTGTTTTTTCAGTGCATGCAATGCTTTCACAAAACATATAGTATACATTTCAATTTTACACCAAAGCACTTACTGCAAAACTAATGGAAACACCTTAGGTTAACTTTCCACATGATTATGAGTAGTTTGAAAGGTTGTTTCATGGCTGTACACATCAACACAAAAAAGTTGTTATCTCAGTGCATGCAATGCTTAGACAATACAAATAGTATACATTTCAATTTTATTCCAAAGCACTTACTGCAAACCTAATGGAAACACTTTAGGTTAACTTCCCACATGATTCTGAGATGTCTGAAAATTGTTTCATACCTGTGCAGATAAAGACAAAAAAGTTGATTTCACAGTGAATAGAATGCTTTGACATAAAGGTAGCATACATTTCAATTGTACTCAAAAGTCCTGACTGCAAACCTAACGCAAACACATTCGGTTAACTTCCCACATGAGTATGACAAGGTTTAAAGTTGTTTCATGCCTCAGTTCATCAAGATAAAAAAGTTACTTTCTCAGTACTACTATGCTCTGACATTAAGGTAGTATACATCTGAATTTTACACCAAAGTACTTACTGCAAACTAATGGAAACACCTTAGGTTAACTTCCCACATGATTATGAGTAGTTTGAAAGTTGTTTCATGGCTGTACACATCAACACAAAAAACTTGTTATCTCAGTGCATGCAATGCTTAGACAATACAAATAGTATACATTTCAATTTTACACCAAAATACTTACTGCAAACCTAATAGAAACAACTTAGAATAACTTCCCACATGATTCTGAGATGTCTGAAAGTTGTTTCATACCTGTGCACATAAAGACAAACAAGTTGATTTTACAGTGAATAGAATGCTTTGACATACAAATAGTATACATTTCAATTTTACTCCAAAGCACTTACTGCAAACCTAATGGAAACAACTTACATTAACTTCCCACATGATTCAGAGATGTCTGAAAGTTGTTTCATACCTGTGCATATCAAGACAAAAAAGTTGATTTCACAGTGAATAGAATGCTTTGACATAAAAGCAGTATACATTTCAATTGTACTCAAAAGTCCTGACTGCAAACCTAATGCAAACACATTTGGTTAACTTCCCAGATGAGTATGACTAGGTTTAAAGTTGTTTCATGCCTCAGTTCATCAAGACAAAAAAGTTACTTTCTCGGTACTTCTATGCTCTGACATTAAGGTAGTACACATCTGAATTGTACACCAAAGTACTTACTGCAAACTAATGGAAGCACCTTAGGTTAACTTCCCACATGATTATGAGTATTTGAAAGTTGTTTCATGGCTGTACACATCAACACAAAAAAGTTGTTATCTCAGTGCATGCAATGCTTAGACAATACAAATAGTATACATTTCAATTTTACACCAAAGTACTTACTGCAAACCTAATGGAAACAACTTAGATTAACTTCCCACATGATTCTGAGATGTCTGAAAGTTGTTTCATACCTGTGCACATCAAGACAAAAAAGTTGTTTTTTCAGTGCATGCAATGCTTTCACAAAACATATAGTATACATTTCAATTTTACACCAAAGCACTTACTGCAAAACTAATGGAAACACCTTAGGTTAACTTTCCACATGATTATGAGTAGTTTGAAAGTTGTTTCAATGGCTGTACACATCAACACAAAAAAGTTGTTATCTCAGTGCATGCAATGCTTAGACAATACAAATAGTATACATTTCAATTTTATTCCAAAGCACTTACTGCAAACCTAATGGAAACACTTTAGGTTAACTTCCCACATGATTCTGAGATGTCTGAAAATTGTTTCATACCTGTGCAGATAAAGACAAAAAAGTTGATTTCACAGTGAATAGAATGCTTTGACATAAAGGTAGCATACATTTCAATTGTACTCAAAAGTCCTGACTGCAAACCTAACGCAAACACATTCGGTTAACTTCCCACATGAGTATGACAAGGTTTAAAGTTGTTTCATGCCTCAGTTCATCAAGATAAAAAAGTTACTTTCTCAGTACTACTATGCTCTGACATTAAGGTAGTATACATCTGAATTTTACACCAAAGTACTTACTGCAAACTAATGGAAACACCTTAGGTTAACTTCCCACATGATTATGAGTAGTTTGAAAGTTGTTTCATGGCTGTACACATCAACACAAAAAACTTGTTATCTCAGTGCATGCAATGCTTAGACAATACAAATAGTATACATTTCAATTTTACACCAAAATACTTACTGCAAACCTAATAGAAACAACTTAGAATAACTTCCCACATGATTCTGAGATGTCTGAAAGTTGTTTCATACCTGTGCACATAAAGACAAACAAGTTGATTTTACAGTGAATAGAATGCTTTGACATACAAATAGTATACATTTCAATTTTACTCCAAAGCACTTACTGCAAACCTAATGGAAACAACTTACATTAACTTCCCACATGATTCAGAGATGTCTGAAAGTTGTTTCATACCTGTGCATATCAAGACAAAAAAGTTGATTTCACAGTGAATAGAATGCTTTGACATAAAAGCAGTATACATTTCAATTGTACTCAAAAGTCCTGACTGCAAACCTAATGCAAACACATTTGGTTAACTTCCCAGATGAGTATGACTAGGTTTAAAGTTGTTTCATGCCTCAGTTCATCAAGACAAAAAAGTTACTTTCTCAGTACTTCTATGCTCTGACATTGAGGTAGTACACATCTGAATTGTACACCAAAGTACTTACTGCAAACTAATGGAAGCACCTTAGGTTAACTTCCCACATGATTATGAGTATTTTGAAAGTTGTTTCATGGCTGTACACATCAACACAAAAAAGTTGTTATCTCAGTGCATGCAATGCTTAGACAATACAAATAGTATACATTTCAATTTTACACCAAAGTACTTACTGCAAACCTAATGGAAACAACTTAGATTAACTTCCCACATGATTCTGAGATGTCTGAAAGTTGTTTCATACCTGTGCACATCAAGACAAAAAAGTTGTTTTTTCAGTGCATGCAATGCTTTCACAAAACATATAGTATACATTTCAATTTTACACCAAAGCACTTACTGCAAAACTAATGGAAACACCTTAGGTTAACTTTCCACATGATTATGAGTAGTTTGAAAGTTGTTTCATGGCTGTACACATCAACACAAAAAAGTTGTTATCTCAGTGCATGCAATGCTTAGACAATACAAATAGTATACATTTCAATTTTATTCCAAAGCACTTACTGCAAACCTAATGGAAACAATTTAGGTTAACTTCCCACATGATTCTGAGATGTCTGAAAGTTGTTTCATACCTGTGCACATAAAGACAAACAAGTTGATTTTACAGTGAATAGAATGCTTTGACATAAAAGTAGTATACATTTCAATTTTACACCAAAGCACTTACTGCAAACCTAATGGAAACACTTTAGGTTAACGTTCCACATGATTATTAGTAGCTTAAAAGTTGTTTCATGGCTGTACACATCAACACAAAAAAGTTGTTATCTCAGTGCGTGCAATGCTTAGACAATACAAATAGTATACATTTCAATTTTACACCAAGGCACTTACTGCAATCCTAATGAAAACACTCTAGGTTAACTTCCCACATGATTCTGAGTTGTCTGAAAGTTGTTTCATACCTGTGCACATAAAGACAAAAAACTTGATTTCACAGTGAATAGAATGCTTTGACATAAAGGTAGTACACATTTCAATTGTACTCAAAAGTCCTGACTGCAAACCTAACGCAAACACATTTGGTTAACTTCCCAGATGAGTATGACAAGGTTTAAAGTTGTTTCATGCCTCAGTTCATCAAGATAAAAAAGTTACTTTCTCAGTACTACTATGCTCTGACATTAAGGTAGTACACATCTGAATTTTACACCAAAGTACTTACTGCAAACTAATGGAAACACCTTAGGTTAACTTCCCACATGATTATGAGTAGTTTGAAAGTTGTTTCATGGCTGTACACATCAACACAAAAAAGTTGTTATCTCAGTGCATGCAATGCTTAGACAATACAAATAGTATACATTTCTATTTTACACCAAAATACTTACTGCAAACCTAATGGAAACAACTTAGATTAACTTCCCACATGATTCTGAGATGTCTGAAAGTTGTTTCATACCTGTGCACATCAAGACAAAAAAGTTGGTTTCTCAGTGCATGCAATGCTTTTACAATACAAATAGTATACATTTGAATTTTACACCAAAGCACTTACTGCTAACTAATGGAAACACCTTAGGTTAACTTCCCACATGATTATGAGTAGTTTGAAAGTTGTTTCATGGCTGTACACATCAACACAAAAAAGTTGTTATCTCAGTGCATGCAATGCTTAGACAATACAAATAGTATACATTTCAATTTTACACCAAAGTACTTACTGCAAACTTAATGGAAACAACTCAGATTAACTTCCCACATGATTCTGAGATGTCTGAAAGTTGTTTCATACCTGTGCACATGAAGACAAAAAAGTTGTTTTTTCAGTGCATGCAATGCTTTTACAAAACATATAGTATACATTTCAATTTTACACCAAAGCACTTACTGCAAACCTAATGGAAACACCTTAGGTTAACTTTCCACATGATTATGAGTAGTTTGAAAGTTGTTTCATGGCTGTACACATCAACAGAAAAAAGTTGTTATCTCAGTGCATTCAGTGCTTAGACAATACAAATAGTATACATTTCAATTTTACTCCAAAGCACTTACTGCAAACCTAATGGAAACAACTTAGATTAACTTCCCACATGATTCAGAGATGTCTGAAAGTTGTTTCATACCTGTGCATATCAAGACAAAAAAGTTGATTTCACAGTGAATAGAATGCTTTGACATAAAAGCAGTATACATTTCAATTGTACTCAAAAGTCCTGACTGCAAACCTAATGCAAACACATTTGGTTAACTTCCCAGATGAGTATGACTAGGTTTAAAGTTGTTTCATGCCTCAGTTCATCAAGACAAAAAAGTTACTTTCTCAGTACTTCTATGCTCTGACATTAAGGTAGTACACATCTGAATTGTACACCAAAGTACTTACTGCAAACTAATGGAAGCACCTTAGGTTAACTTCCCACATGATTATGAGTATTTTGAAAGTTGTTTCATGGCTGTACACATCAACACAAAAAAGTTGTTATCTCAGTGCATGCAATGCTTAGACAATACAAATAGTATACATTTCAATTTTACACCAAAGTACTTACTGCAAACCTAATGGAAACAACTTAGATTAACTTCCCACATGATTCTGAGATGTCTGAAAGTTGTTTCATACCTGTGCACATCAAGACAAAAAAGTTGTTTTTTCAGTGCATGCAATGCTTTCACAAAACATATAGTATACATTTCAATTTTACACCAAAGCACTTACTGCAAAACTAATGGAAACACCTTAGGTTAACTTTCCACATGATTATGAGTAGTTTGAAAGTTGTTTCATGGCTGTACACATCAACACAAAAAAGTTGTTATCTCAGTGCATGCAATGCTTAGACAATACAAATAGTATACATTTCAATTTTATTCCAAAGCACTTACTGCAAACCTAATGGAAACACTTTAGGTTAACTTCCCACATGATTCTGAGATGTCTGAAAATTGTTTCATACCTGTGCAGATAAAGACAAAAAAGTTGATTTCACAGTGAATAGAATGCTTTGACATAAAGGTAGTATACATTTCAATTGTACTCAAAAGTCCTGACTGCAAACCTAATGCAAACACATTTGGTTAACTTCCCAGATGAGTATGACAATGTTTAAAGTTGTTTCATGCCTCAGTTCATCAAGATAAAAAAGTTACTTTCTCTGTACTACTATGCTCTGACATTAAGGTAGTACACATCTGAATTTTACACCAAAGTACTTACTGCAAACTAATGGAAACACCTTAGGTTAACTTCCCACATGATTATGAGTAGTTTGAAAGTTGTTTCATGGCTGTACACATCAACACAAAAAAGTTGTTATCTCAGTGCATGCAATGCTTAGACAATACAAATAGTATACATTTTAATTTTACACCAAAATACTTACTGCAAAACTAATGGAAACAACTTAGATTAACTTCCCACATGATTCTGAGATGTCTGAAAGTTGTTTCATACCTGTGCACATCAAGACAAAAAAGTTGGTTTCTCAGTGCATGCAATGCTTTTACAATACAAATAGTATACATTTCAAGTTTACACCAAAGCACTTACTGCAAACCTAATGGAAACACCTTAGGTTAACTTTCCACATGATTATGAGTAGTTTGAAAGTTGTTTCATGGCTGTACACATCAACAGAAAAAAGTTGTTATCTCAGTGCATTCAGTGCTTAGACAATACAAATAGTATACATTTCAATTTTACTCCAAAGCACTTACTGCAAACCTAATGGAAACAACTTAGATTAACTTCCCACATGATTCAGAGATGTCTGAAAGTTGTTTCATACCTGTGCAGATAAAGACAAAAAAGTTGATTTCACAGTGAATAGAATGCTTTGACATAAAAGCAGTATACATTTCGATTGTACTCAAAAGTCCTGACTGCAAACCTAATGCAAACACATTTGGTTAACTTCCCAGATGAGTATGACTAGGTTTAAAGTTGTTTCATGCCTCAGTTCATCAAGACAAAAAAGTTACTTTCTCAGTACTTCTATGCTCTGACATTAAGGTAGTACACATCTGAATTGTACACCAAAGTACTTACTGCAAACTAATGGAAGCACCTTAGGTTAACTTCCCACATGATTATGAGTATTTTGAAAGTTGTTTCATGGCTGTACACATCAACACAAAAAAGTTGTTATCTCAGTGCATGCAATGCTTAGACAATACAAATAGTATGCATTTCAATTTTACACCAAAGTACTTACTGCAAACCTAATGGAAACAACTTAGATTAACTTCCCACATGATTCTGAGATGTCTGAAAGTTGTTTCATACCTGTGCACATCAAGACAAAAAAGTTGTTTTTTCAGTGCATGCAATGCTTTCACAAAACATATAGTATACATTTCAATTTTACACCAAAGCACTTACTGCAAAACTAATGGAAACACCTTAGGTTAACTTTCCACATGATTATGAGTAGTTTGAAAGTTGTTTCATGGCTGTACACATCAACACAAAAAAGTTGTTATCTCAGTGCATGCAATGCTTAGACAATACAAATAGTATACATTTCAATTTTATTCCAAAGCACTTACTGCAAACCTAATGGAAACACTTTAGGTTAACTTCCCACATGATTCTGAGATGTCTGAAAATTGTTTCATACCTGTGCAGATAAAGACAAAAAAGTTGATTTCACAGTGAATAGAATGCTTTGACATAAAGGTAGTATACATTTCAATTGTACTCAAAAGTCCTGACTGCAAACCTAACGCAAACACATTCGGTTAACTTCCCACATGAGTATGACAAGGTTTAAAGTTGTTTCATGCCTCAGTTCATCAAGATAAAAAAGTTACTTTCTCAGTACTACTATGCTCTGACATTAAGGTAGTACACATCTGAATTTTACACCAAAGTACTTACTGCAAACTAATGGAAACACCTTAAGTTAACTTCCCACATGATTATGAGTAGTTTGAAAGTTGTTTCATGGCTGTACACATCAACAGAAAAAAGTTGTTATCTCAGTGCATGCAATGCTTAGACAATACAAATAGTATACATTTCAATTTTACACCAAAATACTTACTGCAAAACTAATGGAAACAACTTAGATTAACTTCCCACATGATTCTGAGATGTCTGAAAGTTGTTTCATACCTGTGCACATCAAGACAAAAAAGTTGGTTTCTCAGTGCATGCAATGCTTTTACAATACAAATAGTATACATTTCAATTTTACACCAAAGCACTTACTGCAAACCTAATGGAAACACCTTAGGTTAACTTTCCACATGATTATGAGTAGTTTGAAAGTTGTTTCATGGCTGTACACATCAACAGAAAAAAGTTGTTATCTCAGTGCATTCAATGCTTAGACAATACAAATAGTATACATTTCAATTTTACTCCAAAGCACTTACTGCAAACCTAATGGAAACAACTTAGATTAACTTCCCACATGATTCAGAGATGTCTGAAAGTTGTTTCATACCTGTGCATATCAAGACAAAAAAGTTGATTTCACAGTGAATAGAATGCTTTGACATAAAAGCAGTATACATTTCAATTGTACTCAAAAGTCCTGACTGCAAACCTAATGCAAACACATTTGGTTAACTTCCCAGATGAGTATGACTAGGTTTAAAGTTGTTTCATGCCTCAGTTCATCAAGACAAAAAAGTTACTTTCTCAGTACTTCTATGCTCTGACATTAAGGTAGTACACATCTGAATTGTACACCAAAGTACTTACTGCAAACTAATGGAAGCACCTTAGGTTAACTTTCCACATGATTATGAGTAGTTTGAAAGTTGTTTCATGGCTGTACACATCAACAGAAAAAAGTTGTTTTCTCAGTGCATGCAATGCTTAGACAAGACAAATAGTATACATTTCAATTTTACTCCAAAGCACTTACTGCAAACCTAATGGAAACACTTTAGGTTAACTTCCCACATGATTCTGAGATGTCTGAAAATTGTTTCATACCTGTGCAGATAAAGACAAAAAAGTTGATTTCACAGTGAATAGAATGCTTTGACATAAAGGTAGCATACATTTCAATTGTACTCAAAAGTCCTGACTGCAAACCTAACGCAAACACATTTGGTTAACTTCCCACATGAGTATGAGTAGGTTTAAAGTTGTTTCATGGCTGTACACATCAACACAAAAAAGTTGTTATCTCAGTGCCTGCAATGCTTAGACAATACAAATAGTATACATTTCAATTTTACACCAAAATACTTACTGCAAACCTAACGGAAACAACTTAGATTAACTTCCCACATGATTCTGAGATGTCTGAAAGTTGTTTCATACCTGTGCACATCAAGACAATAAAGTTGGTTTCTCAGTGCATGTAATGCTTTTACAATACAAATAGTATACATTTCAATTTTACACCAAAGCACTTACTGCAAACCTAATGGAAACACCTTAGGTTAACTTTCCACATGATTATGAGTAGTTTGAAAGTTGTTTCTTGGCTGTACACATCAACAGAAAAAAGTTGTTATCTCAGTGCATGCAATGCTTAGACAATACAAATAGTATACATTTCAATTTTACTCCAAAGCACTTACTGCAAACCTAATGGAAACACCTTAGGTTAACTTCCCACATGATTCTGAGATGTCTGAAAGTTGTTTCATACCTGTGCACATAAAGACAAACAAGTTGATTTCACAGTGAATAGAATGCTTTGACATAAAAGCAGTATACATTTCAATTGTACTCAAAAGTCCTGACTGCAAACCTAATGCAAACACATTTGGTTAACTTCCCAGATGAGTATGACTAGGTTTAAAGTTGTTTCATGCCTCAGTTCATCAAGACAAAAAAGTTACTTTCTCAGTACTTCTATGCTCTGACATTAAGGTAGTACACATCTGAATTGTACACCAAAGTACTTACTGCAAACTAATGGAAGCACCTTAGGTTAACTTCCCACATGATTATGAGTATTTTGAAAGTTGTTTCATGGCTGTACACATCAACACAAAAAAGTTGTTATCTCAGTGCATGCAATGCTTAGACAATACAAATAGTATACATTTCAATTTTACACCAAAGTACTTACTGCAAACCTAATGGAAACAACTTAGATTAACTTCCCACATGATTCTGAGATGTCTGAAAGTTGTTTCATACCTGTGCACATCAAGACAAAAAAGTTGTTTTTTCAGTGCATGCAATGCTTTCACAAAACATATAGTATACATTTCAATTTTACACCAAAGCACTTACTGCAAAACTAATGGAAACACCTTAGGTTAACTTTCCACATGATTATGAGTAGTTTGAAAGTTGTTTCATGGCTGTACACATCAACACAAAAAAGTTGTTATCTCAGTGCATGCAATGCTTAGACAATACAAATAGTATACATTTCAATTTTATTCCAAAGCACTTACTGCAAACCTAATGGAAACACTTTAGGTTAACTTCCCACATGATTCTGAGATGTCTGAAAATTGTTTCATACCTGTGCAGATAAAGACAAAAAAGTTGATTTCACAGTGAATAGAATGCTTTGACATAAAGGTAGTATACATTTCAATTGTACTCAAAAGTCCTGACTGCAAACCTAATGCAAACACATTTGGTTAACTTCCCAGATGAGTATGACAATGTTTAAAGTTGTTTCATGCCTCAGTTCATCAAGATAAAAAAGTTACTTTCTCTGTACTACTATGCTCTGACATTAAGGTAGTACACATCTGAATTTTACACCAAAGTACTTACTGCAAACTAATGGAAACACCTTAGGTTAACTTCCCACATGATTATGAGTAGTTTGAAAGTTGTTTCATGGCTGTACACATCAACACAAAAAAGTTGTTATCTCAGTGCATGCAATGCTTAGACAATACAAATAGTATACATTTTAATTTTACACCAAAATACTTACTGCAAAACTAATGGAAACAACTTAGATTAACTTCCCACATGATTCTGAGATGTCTGAAAGTTGTTTCGTACCTGTGCACATCAAGACAAAAAAGTTGGTTTCTCAGTGCATGCAATGCTTTTACAATACAAATAGTATACATTTCAAGTTTACACCAAAGCACTTACTGCAAACCTAATGGAAACACCTTAGGTTAACTTTCCACATGATTATGAGTAGTTTGAAAGTTGTTTCATGGCTGTACACATCAACAGAAAAAAGTTGTTATCTCAGTGCATTCAGTGCTTAGACAATACAAGTAGTATACATTTCAATTTTACTCCAAAGCACTTACTGCAAACCTAATGGAAACAACTTAGATTAACTTCCCACATGATTCAGAGATGTCTGAAAGTTGTTTCATACCTGTGCACATAAAGACAAACAAGTTGATTTTACAGTGAATAGAATGCTTTGACATAAAAGTAGTATACATTTCAATTTTACACCAAAGCACTTACTGCAAACCTAATGGAAACACTTTAGGTTAACGTTCCACATGATTATTAGTAGCTTAAAAGTTGTTTCATGGCTGTACACATCAACACAAAAAAGTTGTTATCTCAGTGCGTGCAATGCTTAGACAATACAAATAGTATACATTTCAATTTTACACCAAGGCACTTACTGCAATCCTAATGAAAACACTCTAGGTTAACTTCCCACATGATTCTGAGTTGTCTGAAAGTTGTTTCATACCTGTGCACATAAAGACAAAAAACTTGATTTCACAGTGAATAGAATGCTTTGACATAAAGGTAGTACACATTTCAATTGTACTCAAAAGTCCTGACTGCAAACCTAACGCAAACACATTTGGTTAACTTCCCAGATGAGTATGACAAGGTTTAAAGTTGTTTCATGCCTCAGTTCATCAAGATAAAAAAGTTACTTTCTCAGTACTACTATGCTCTGACATTAAGGTAGTACACATCTGAATTTTACACCAAAGTACTTACTGCAAACTAATGGAAACACCTTAGGTTAACTTCCCACATGATTATGAGTAGTTTGAAAGTTGTTTCATGGCTGTACACATCAACACAAAAAAGTTGTTATCTCAGTGCATGCAATGCTTAGACAATACAAATAGTATACATTTCTATTTTACACCAAAATACTTACTGCAAACCTAATGGAAACAACTTAGATTAACTTCCCACATGATTCTGAGATGTCTGAAAGTTGTTTCATACCTGTGCACATCAAGACAAAAAAGTTGGTTTCTCAGTGCATGCAATGCTTTTACAATACAAATAGTATACATTTGAATTTTACACCAAAGCACTTACTGCTAACTAATGGAAACACCTTAGGTTAACTTCCCACATGATTATGAGTAGTTTGAAAGTTGTTTCATGGCTGTACACATCAACACAAAAAAGTTGTTATCTCAGTGCATGCAATGCTTAGACAATACAAATAGTATACATTTCAATTTTACACCAAAGTACTTACTGCAAACTTAATGGAAACAACTCAGATTAACTTCCCACATGATTCTGAGATGTCTGAAAGTTGTTTCATACCTGTGCACATGAAGACAAAAAAGTTGTTTTTTCAGTGCATGCAATGCTTTTACAAAACATATAGTATACATTTCAATTTTACACCAAAGCACTTACTGCAAACCGAATGGAAACACCTTAGGTTAACTTTGCACATGATTATGAGTAGTTTGAAAGTTGTTTCATGGCTGTACACATCAACACAAAAAAGTTGTTATCTCAGTGTATGCAATGCTTAGACAATACAAATAGTATACATTTCAATTTTACACCAAAGCACTTACTGCAAACCTGATGGAAACACTTTAGGTTAACTTCCCACATGATTCTGAGATGTCTGAAAGTTGTTTCATACCTGTGCAGATAAAGACAAAAAAGTTGATTTCACTGTGAATAGAATGCTTTGACATAAAGGTAGTATACATTTCAATTGTACTCAAAAGTCCTGACTGCAAACCTAACGCAAACACATTTGGTTAACTTCCCACATGAGTATGAGTAGGTTTAAAGTTATTTCATGGCTGTACACATCAACACAAAAAAGTTGTTATCTCAGTGCATGCAATGCTTAGACAATACAAATAGTATACATTTCAATTTTACACCAAAGCACTTACTGCAAACCTAATGGAAACACTTTAGGTTAACTTCCCACATGATTCTGAGATGTCTGACAGTTGTTTCATACCTGTGCACATAAAGACAAAAAAGTTGATTTCACAGTGAATAGAATGCTTTGACATAAAAGTAGTATACATTTCAATTGTACTCAAAAGTCCTGACTGCAAACCTAATGCAAACACATTTGTTTAACTTCCCAGATGAGTATGACAAGGTTTAAAGTTGTTTCATGCCTCAGTTCATCAAGATAAAAAAGTTACTTTCTCAGTACTACTATGCTCTGACATTAAGGTAGTACACATCTGAATTTTACACCAAAGTACTTACTGCAAACTAATGGAAACACCTTAGGTTAACTTCCCACATGATTATGAGTAGTTTGAGAGTTGTTTCATGGCTGTACACATCAACACAAAAAAAGTTGTTATCTCAGTGCATGCAATGCTTAGACAATACAAATAGTATACATTTCAATTTTACACCAAAATACTTACTGCAAAACTAATGGAAACAACTTAGATTAACTTCCCACATGATTCTGAGATGTCTGAAAGTTGTTTCATACCTGTGCACATCAAGACAAAAAAGTTGGTTTCTCAGTGCATGCAATGCTTTTACAATACAAATAGTATACATTTCAATTTTACACCAAAGCACTTACTGCAAACCTAATGGAAACACCTTAGGTTAACTTTCCACATGATTATGAGTAGTTTGAAAGTTGTTTCATGGCTGTACACATCAACAGAAAAAAGTTGTTATCTCAGTGCATTCAGTGCTTAGACAATACAAATAGTATACATTTCAATTTTACTCCAAAGCACTTACTGCAAACCTAATGGAAACAACTTAGATTAACTTCCCACATGATTCAGAGATGTCTGAAAGTTGTTTCATACCTGTGCATATCAAGACAAAAAAGTTGATTTCACAGTGAATAGAATGCTTTGACATAAAAGCAGTATACATTTCAATTGTACTCAAAAGTCCTGACTGCAAACCTAATGCAAACACATTTGGTTAACTTCCCAGATGAGTATGACTAGGTTTAAAGTTGTTTCATGCCTCAGTTCATCAAGACAAAAAAGTTACTTTCTCAGTACTTCTATGCTCTGACATTAAGGTAGTACACATCTGAATTGTACACCAAAGTACTTACTGCAAACTAATGGAAGCACCTTAGGTTAACTTCCCACATGATTATGAGTATTTTGAAAGTTGTTTCATGGCTGTACACATCAACACAAAAAAGTTGTTATCTCAGTGCATGCAATGCTTAGACAATACAAATAGTATACATTTCAATTTTACACCAAAGTACTTACTGCAAACCTAATGGAAACAACTTAGATTAACTTCCCACATGATTCTGAGATGTCTGAAAGTTGTTTCATACCTGTGCACATCAAGACAAAAAAGTTGTTTTTTCAGTGCATGCAATGCTTTCACAAAACATATAGTATACATTTCAATTTTACACCAAAGCACTTACTGCAAAACTAATGGAAACACCTTAGGTTAACTTTCCACATGATTATGAGTAGTTTGAAAGTTGTTTCATGGCTGTACACATCAACACAAAAAAGTTGTTATCTCAGTGCATGCAATGCTTAGACAATACAAATAGTATACATTTCAATTTTATTCCAAAGCACTTACTGCAAACCTAATGGAAACACTTTAGGTTAACTTCCCACATGATTCTGAGATGTCTGAAAATTGTTTCATACCTGTGCAGATAAAGACAAAAAAGTTGATTTCACAGTGAATAGAATGCTTTGACATAAAGGTAGTATACATTTCAATTGTACTCAAAAGTCCTGACTGCAAACCTAATGCAAACACATTTGGTTAACTTCCCAGATGAGTATGACAATGTTTAAAGTTGTTTCATGCCTCAGTTCATCAAGATAAAAAAGTTACTTTCTCTGTACTACTATGCTCTGACATTAAGGTAGTACACATCTGAATTTTACACCAAAGTACTTACTGCAAACTAATGGAAACACCTTAGGTTAACTTCCCACATGATTATGAGTAGTTTGAAAGTTGCTTCATGGCTGTACACATCAACACAAAAAAGTTGTTATCTCAGTGCATGCAATGCTTAGACAATACAAATAGTATACATTTTAATTTTACACCAAAATACTTACTGCAAAACTAATGGAAACAACTTAGATTAACTTCCCACATGATTCTGAGATGTCTGAAAGTTGTTTCATACCTGTGCACATCAAGACAAAAAAGTTGGTTTCTCAGTGCATGCAATGCTTTTACAATACAAATAGTATACATTTCAAGTTTACACCAAAGCACTTACTGCAAACCTAATGGAAACACCTTAGGTTAACTTTCCACATGATTATGAGTAGTTTGAAAGTTGTTTCATGGCTGTACACATCAACAGAAAAAAGTTGTTATCTCAGTGCATTCAGTGCTTAGACAATACAAATAGTATACATTTCAATTTTACTCCAAAGCACTTACTGCAAACCTAATGGAAACAACTTAGATTAACTTCCCACATGATTCAGAGATGTCTGAAAGTTGTTTCATACCTGTGCAGATAAAGACAAAAAAGTTGATTTCACAGTGAATAGAATGCTTTGACATAAAAGCAGTATACATTTCGATTGTACTCAAAAGTCCTGACTGCAAACCTAATGCAAACACATTTGGTTAACTTCCCAGATGAGTATGACTAGGTTTAAAGTTGTTTCATGCCTCAGTTCATCAAGACAAAAAAGTTACTTTCTCAGTACTTCTATGCTCTGACATTAAGGTAGTACACATCTGAATTGTACACCAAAGTACTTACTGCAAACTAATGGAAGCACCTTAGGTTAACTTCCCACATGATTATGAGTATTTTGAAAGTTGTTTCATGGCTGTACACATCAACACAAAAAAGTTGTTATCTCAGTGCATGCAATGCTTAGACAATACAAATAGTATGCATTTCAATTTTACACCAAAGTACTTACTGCAAACCTAATGGAAACAACTTAGATTAACTTCCCACATGATTCTGAGATGTCTGAAAGTTGTTTCATACCTGTGCACATCAAGACAAAAAAGTTGTTTTTTCAGTGCATGCAATGCTTTCACAAAACATATAGTATACATTTCAATTTTACACCAAAGCACTTACTGCAAAACTAATGGAAACACCTTAGGTTAACTTTCCACATGATTATGAGTAGTTTGAAAGTTGTTTCATGGCTGTACACATCAACACAAAAAAGTTGTTATCTCAGTGCATGCAATGCTTAGACAATACAAATAGTATACATTTCAATTTTATTCCAAAGCACTTACTGCAAACCTAATGGAAACACTTTAGGTTAACTTCCCACATGATTCTGAGATGTCTGAAAATTGTTTCATACCTGTGCAGATAAAGACAAAAAAGTTGATTTCACAGTGAATAGAATGCTTTGACATAAAGGTAGTATACATTTCAATTGTACTCAAAAGTCCTGACTGCAAACCTAATGCAAACACATTTGGTTAACTTCCCAGATGAGTATGACAATGTTTAAAGTTGTTTCATGCCTCAGTTCATCAAGATAAAAAAGTTACTTTCTCTGTACTACTATGCTCTGACATTAAGGTAGTACACATCTGAATTTTACACCAAAGTACTTACTGCAAACTAATGGAAACACCTTAGGTTAACTTCCCACATGATTATGAGTAGTTTGAAAGTTGTTTCATGGCTGTACACATCAACACAAAAAAGTTGTTATCTCAGTGCATGCAATGCTTAGACAATACAAATAGTATACATTTTAATTTTACACCAAAATACTTACTGCAAAACTAATGGAAACAACTTAGATTAACTTCCCACATGATTCTGAGATGTCTGAAAGTTGTTTCATACCTGTGCACATCAAGACAAAAAAGTTGGTTTCTCAGTGCATGCAATGCTTTTACAATACAAATAGTATACATTTCAAGTTTACACCAAAGCACTTACTGCAAACCTAATGGAAACACCTTAGGTTAACTTTCCACATGATTATGAGTAGTTTGAAAGTTGTTTCATGGCTGTACACATCAACAGAAAAAAGTTGTTATCTCAGTGCATTCAGTGCTTAGACAATACAAATAGTATACATTTCAATTTTACTCCAAAGCACTTACTGCAAACCTAATGGAAACAACTTAGATTAACTTCCCACATGATTCAGAGATGTCTGAAAGTTGTTTCATACCTGTGCAGATAAAGACAAAAAAGTTGATTTCACAGTGAATAGAATGCTTTGACATAAAAGCAGTATACATTTCGATTGTACTCAAAAGTCCTGACTGCAAACCTAATGCAAACACATTTGGTTAACTTCCCAGATGAGTATGACTAGGTTTAAAGTTGTTTCATGCCTCAGTTCATCAAGACAAAAAAGTTACTTTCTCAGTACTTCTATGCTCTGACATTAAGGTAGTACACATCTGAATTGTACACCAAAGTACTTACTGCAAACTAATGGAAGCACCTTAGGTTAACTTCCCACATGATTATGAGTATTTTGAAAGTTGTTTCATGGCTGTACACATCAACACAAAAAAGTTGTTATCTCAGTGCATGCAATGCTTAGACAATACAAATAGTATGCATTTCAATTTTACACCAAAGTACTTACTGCAAACCTAATGGAAACAACTTAGATTAACTTCCCACATGATTCTGAGATGTCTGAAAGTTGTTTCATACCTGTGCACATCAAGACAAAAAAGTTGTTTTTTCAGTGCATGCAATGCTTTCACAAAACATATAGTATACATTTCAATTTTACACCAAAGCACTTACTGCAAAACTAATGGAAACACCTTAGGTTAACTTTCCACATGATTATGAGTAGTTTGAAAGTTGTTTCATGGCTGTACACATCAACACAAAAAAGTTGTTATCTCAGTGCATGCAATGCTTAGACAATACAAATAGTATACATTTCAATTTTATTCCAAAGCACTTACTGCAAACCTAATGGAAACACTTTAGGTTAACTTCCCACATGATTCTGAGATGTCTGAAAATTGTTTCATACCTGTGCAGATAAAGACAAAAAAGTTGATTTCACAGTGAATAGAATGCTTTGACATAAAGGTAGTATACATTTCAATTGTACTCAAAAGTCCTGACTGCAAACCTAATGCAAACACATTTGGTTAACTTCCCAGATGAGTATGACAATGTTTAAAGTTGTTTCATGCCTCAGTTCATCAAGATAAAAAAGTTACTTTCTCTGTACTACTATGCTCTGACATTAAGGTAGTACACATCTGAATTTTACACCAAAGTACTTACTGCAAACTAATGGAAACACCTTAGGTTAACTTCCCACATGATTATGAGTAGTTTGAAAGTTGTTTCATGGCTGTACACATCAACACAAAAAAGTTGTTATCTCAGTGCATGCAATGCTTAGACAATACAAATAGTATACATTTTAATTTTACACCAAAATACTTACTGCAAAACTAATGGAAACAACTTAGATTAACTTCCCACATGATTCTGAGATGTCTGAAAGTTGTTTCATACCTGTGCACATCAAGACAAAAAAGTTGGTTTCTCAGTGCATGCAATGCTTTTACAATACAAATAGTATACATTTCAAGTTTACACCAAAGCACTTACTGCAAACCTAATGGAAACACCTTAGGTTAACTTTCCACATGATTATGAGTAGTTTGAAAGTTGTTTCATGGCTGTACACATCAACAGAAAAAAGTTGTTATCTCAGTGCATTCAGTGCTTAGACAATACAAATAGTATACATTTCAATTTTACTCCAAAGCACTTACTGCAAACCTAATGGAAACAACTTAGATTAACTTCCCACATGATTCAGAGATGTCTGAAAGTTGTTTCATACCTGTGCAGATAAAGACAAAAAAGTTGATTTCACAGTGAATAGAATGCTTTGACATAAAAGCAGTATACATTTCGATTGTACTCAAAAGTCCTGACTGCAAACCTAATGCAAACACATTTGGTTAACTTCCCAGATGAGTATGACTAGGTTTAAAGTTGTTTCATGCCTCAGTTCATCAAGACAAAAAAGTTACTTTCTCAGTACTTCTATGCTCTGACATTAAGGTAGTACACATCTGAATTGTACACCAAAGTACTTACTGCAAACTAATGGAAGCACCTTAGGTTAACTTCCCACATGATTATGAGTATTTTGAAAGTTGTTTCATGGCTGTACACATCAACACAAAAAAGTTGTTATCTCAGTGCATGCAATGCTTAGACAATACAAATAGTATGCATTTCAATTTTACACCAAAGTACTTACTGCAAACCTAATGGAAACAACTTAGATTAACTTCCCACATGATTCTGAGATGTCTGAAAGTTGTTTCATACCTGTGCACATCAAGACAAAAAAGTTGTTTTTTCAGTGCATGCAATGCTTTCACAAAACATATAGTATACATTTCAATTTTACACCAAAGCACTTACTGCAAAACTAATGGAAACACCTTAGGTTAACTTTCCACATGATTATGAGTAGTTTGAAAGTTGTTTCATGGCTGTACACATCAACACAAAAAAGTTGTTATCTCAGTGCATGCAATGCTTAGACAATACAAATAGTATACATTTCAATTTTATTCCAAAGCACTTACTGCAAACCTAATGGAAACACTTTAGGTTAACTTCCCACATGATTCTGAGATGTCTGAAAATTGTTTCATACCTGTGCAGATAAAGACAAAAAAGTTGATTTCACAGTGAATAGAATGCTTTGACATAAAGGTAGTATACATTTCAATTGTACTCAAAAGTCCTGACTGCAAACCTAACGCAAACACATTCGGTTAACTTCCCACATGAGTATGACAAGGTTTAAAGTTGTTTCATGCCTCAGTTCATCAAGATAAAAAAGTTACTTTCTCAGTACTACTATGCTCTGACATTAAGGTAGTACACATCTGAATTTTACACCAAAGTACTTACTGCAAACTAATGGAAACACCTTAAGTTAACTTCCCACATGATTATGAGTAGTTTGAAAGTTGTTTCATGGCTGTACACATCAACAGAAAAAAGTTGTTATCTCAGTGCATGCAATGCTTAGACAATACAAATAGTATACATTTCAATTTTACACCAAAATACTTACTGCAAAACTAATGGAAACAACTTAGATTAACTTCCCACATGATTCTGAGATGTCTGAAAGTTGTTTCATACCTGTGCACATCAAGACAAAAAAGTTGGTTTCTCAGTGCATGCAATGCTTTTACAATACAAATAGTATACATTTCAATTTTACACCAAAGCACTTACTGCAAACCTAATGGAAACACCTTAGGTTAACTTTCCACATGATTATGAGTAGTTTGAAAGTTGTTTCATGGCTGTACACATCAACAGAAAAAAGTTGTTATCTCAGTGCATTCAATGCTTAGACAATACAAATAGTATACATTTCAATTTTACTCCAAAGCACTTACTGCAAACCTAATGGAAACAACTTAGATTAACTTCCCACATGATTCAGAGATGTCTGAAAGTTGTTTCATACCTGTGCATATCAAGACAAAAAAGTTGATTTCACAGTGAATAGAATGCTTTGACATAAAAGCAGTATACATTTCAATTGTACTCAAAAGTCCTGACTGCAAACCTAATGCAAACACATTTGGTTAACTTCCCAGATGAGTATGACTAGGTTTAAAGTTGTTTCATGCCTCAGTTCATCAAGACAAAAAAGTTACTTTCTCAGTACTTCTATGCTCTGACATTAAGGTAGTACACATCTGAATTGTACACCAAAGTACTTACTGCAAACTAATGGAAGCACCTTAGGTTAACTTTCCACATGATTATGAGTAGTTTGAAAGTTGTTTCATGGCTGTACACATCAACAGAAAAAAGTTGTTTTCTCAGTGCATGCAATGCTTAGACAAGACAAATAGTATACATTTCAATTTTACTCCAAAGCACTTACTGCAAACCTAATGGAAACACTTTAGGTTAACTTCCCACATGATTCTGAGATGTCTGAAAATTGTTTCATACCTGTGCAGATAAAGACAAAAAAGTTGATTTCACAGTGAATAGAATGCTTTGACATAAAGGTAGCATACATTTCAATTGTACTCAAAAGTCCTGACTGCAAACCTAACGCAAACACATTTGGTTAACTTCCCACATGAGTATGAGTAGGTTTAAAGTTGTTTCATGGCTGTACACATCAACACAAAAAAGTTGTTATCTCAGTGCCTGCAATGCTTAGACAATACAAATAGTATACATTTCAATTTTACACCAAAATACTTACTGCAAACCTAACGGAAACAACTTAGATTAACTTCCCACATGATTCTGAGATGTCTGAAAGTTGTTTCATACCTGTGCACATCAAGACAATAAAGTTGGTTTCTCAGTGCATGTAATGCTTTTACAATACAAATAGTATACATTTCAATTTTACACCAAAGCACTTACTGCAAACCTAATGGAAACACCTTAGGTTAACTTTCCACATGATTATGAGTAGTTTGAAAGTTGTTTCTTGGCTGTACACATCAACAGAAAAAAGTTGTTATCTCAGTGCATGCAATGCTTAGACAATACAAATAGTATACATTTCAATTTTACTCCAAAGCACTTACTGCAAACCTAATGGAAACAACTTACATTAACTTCCCACATGATTCAGAGATGTCTGAAAGTTGTTTCATACCTGTGCATATCAAGACAAAAAAGTTGATTTCACAGTGAATAGAATGCTTTGACATAAAAGCAGTATACATTTCAATTGTACTCAAAAGTCCTGACTGCAAACCTAATGCAAACACATTTGGTTAACTTCCCAGATGAGTATGACTAGGTTTAAAGTTGTTTCATGCCTCAGTTCATCAAGACAAAAAAGTTACTTTCTCAGTACTTCTATGCTCTGACATTAAGGTAGTACACATCTGAATTGTACACCAAAGTACTTACTGCAAACTAATGGAAGCACCTTAGGTTAACTTCCCACATGATTATGAGTATTTTGAAAGTTGTTTCATGGCTGTACACATCAACACAAAAAAGTTGTTATCTCAGTGCATGCAATGCTTAGACAATACAAATAGTATACATTTCAATTTTACACCAAAGTACTTACTGCAAACCTAATGGAAACAACTTAGATTAACTTCCCACATGATTCTGAGATGTCTGAAAGTTGTTTCATACCTGTGCACATCAAGACAAAAAAGTTGTTTTTTCAGTGCATGCAATGCTTTCACAAAACATATAGTATACATTTCAATTTTACACCAAAGCACTTACTGCAAAACTAATGGAAACACCTTAGGTTAACTTTCCACATGATTATGAGTAGTTTGAAAGTTGTTTCATGGCTGTACACATCAACACAAAAAAGTTGTTATCTCAGTGCATGCAATGCTTAGACAATACAAATAGTATACATTTCAATTTTATTCCAAAGCACTTACTGCAAACCGAATGGAAACACTTTAGGTTAACTTCCCACATGATTCTGAGATGTCTGAAAATTGTTTCATACCTGTGCAGATAAAGACAAAAAAGTTGATTTCACAGTGAATAGAATGCTTTGACATAAAGGTAGTATACATTTCAATTGTACTCAAAAGTCCTGACTGCAAACCTAATGCAAACACATTTGGTTAACTTCCCAGATGAGTATGACAATGTTTAAAGTTGTTTCATGCCTCAGTTCATCAAGATAAAAAAGTTACTTTCTCTGTACTACTATGCTCTGACATTAAGGTAGTACACATCTGAATTTTACACCAAAGTACTTACTGCAAACTAATGGAAACACCTTAGGTTAACTTCCCACATGATTATGAGTAGTTTGAAAGTTGTTTCATGGCTGTACACATCAACACAAAAAAGTTGTTATCTCAGTGCATGCAATGCTTAGACAATACAAATAGTATACATTTTAATTTTACACCAAAATACTTACTGCAAAACTAATGGAAACAACTTAGATTAACTTCCCACATGATTCTGAGATGTCTGAAAGTTGTTTCATACCTGTGCACATCAAGACAATAAAGTTGGTTTCTCAGTGCATGTAATGCTTTTACAATACAAATAGTATACATTTCAATTTTACACCAAAGCACTTACTGCAAACCTAATGGAAACACCTTAGGTTAACTTTCCACATGATTATGAGTAGTTTGAAAGTTGTTTCTTGGCTGTACACATCAACAGAAAAAAGTTGTTATCTCAGTGCATGCAATGCTTAGACAATACAAATAGTATACATTTCAATTTTACTCCAAAGCACTTACTGCAAACCTAATGGAAACAACTTACATTAACTTCCCACATGATTCAGAGATGTCTGAAAGTTGTTTCATACCTGTGCATATCAAGACAAAAAAGTTGATTTCACAGTGAATAGAATGCTTTGACATAAAAGCAGTATACATTTCAATTGTACTCAAAAGTCCTGACTGCAAACCTAATGCAAACACATTTGGTTAACTTCCCAGATGAGTATGACTAGGTTTAAAGTTGTTTCATGCCTCAGTTCATCAAGACAAAAAAGTTACTTTCTCAGTACTTCTATGCTCTGACATTAAGGTAGTACACATCTGAATTGTACACCAAAGTACTTACTGCAAACTAATGGAAGCACCTTAGGTTAACTTCCCACATGATTATGAGTATTTTGAAAGTTGTTTCATGGCTGTACACATCAACACAAAAAAGTTGTTATCTCAGTGCATGCAATGCTTAGACAATACAAATAGTATACATTTCAATTTTACACCAAAGTACTTACTGCAAACCTAATGGAAACAACTTAGATTAACTTCCCACATGATTCTGAGATGTCTGAAAGTTGTTTCATACCTGTGCACATCAAGACAAAAAAGTTGTTTTTTCAGTGCATGCAATGCTTTCACAAAACATATAGTATACATTTCAATTTTACACCAAAGCACTTACTGCAAAACTAATGGAAACACCTTAGGTTAACTTTCCACATGATTATGAGTAGTTTGAAAGTTGTTTCATGGCTGTACACATCAACACAAAAAAGTTGTTATCTCAGTGCATGCAATGCTTAGACAATACAAATAGTATA
The DNA here is from genome assembly GCF_030028105.1 of Mobula birostris. Lineage (NCBI taxonomy): Eukaryota > Metazoa > Chordata > Chondrichthyes > Myliobatiformes > Myliobatidae > Mobula > Mobula birostris. Next base: position 123,705 of record NW_027278380.1, on the reverse strand, counting down.
CATTTCAATTTTATTCCAAAGCACTTACTGCAAACCGAATGGAAACACTTTAGGTTAACTTCCCACATGATTCTGAGATGTCTGAAAATTGTTTCATACCTGTGCAGATAAAGACAAAAAAGTTGATTTCACAGTGAATAGAATGCTTTGACATAAAGGTAGTATACATTTCAATTGTACTCAAAAGTCCTGACTGCAAACCTAATGCAAACACATTTGGTTAACTTCCCAGATGAGTATGACAATGTTTAAAGTTGTTTCATGCCTCAGTTCATCAAGATAAAAAAGTTACTTTCTCTGTACTACTATGCTCTGACATTAAGGTAGTACACATCTGAATTTTACACCAAAGTACTTACTGCAAACTAATGGAAACACCTTAGGTTAACTTCCCACATGATTATGAGTAGTTTGAAAGTTGTTTCATGGCTGTACACATCAACACAAAAAAGTTGTTATCTCAGTGCATGCAATGCTTAGACAATACAAATAGTATACATTTTAATTTTACACCAAAATACTTACTGCAAAACTAATGGAAACAACTTAGATTAACTTCCCACATGATTCTGAGATGTCTGAAAGTTGTTTCATACCTGTGCACATCAAGACAAAAAAGTTGGTTTCTCAGTGCATGCAATGCTTTTACAATACAAATAGTATACATTTCAAGTTTACACCAAAGCACTTACTGCAAACCTAATGGAAACACCTTAGGTTAACTTTCCACATGATTATGAGTAGTTTGAAAGTTGTTTCATGGCTGTACACATCAACAGAAAAAAGTTGTTATCTCAGTGCATTCAGTGCTTAGACAATACAAATAGTATACATTTCAATTTTACTCCAAAGCACTTACTGCAAACCTAATGGAAACAACTTAGATTAACTTCCCACATGATTCAGAGATGTCTGAAAGTTGTTTCATACCTGTGCAGATAAAGACAAAAAAGTTGATTTCACAGTGAATAGAATGCTTTGACATAAAAGCAGTATACATTTCGATTGTACTCAAAAGTCCTGACTGCAAACCTAATGCAAACACATTTGGTTAACTTCCCAGATGAGTATGACTAGGTTTAAAGTTGTTTCATGCCTCAGTTCATCAAGACAAAAAAGTTACTTTCTCAGTACTTCTATGCTCTGACATTAAGGTAGTACACATCTGAATTGTACACCAAAGTACTTACTGCAAACTAATGGAAGCACCTTAGGTTAACTTCCCACATGATAATGAGTATTTTGAAAGTTGTTTCATGGCTGTACACATCAACACAAAAAAGTTGTTATCTCAGTGCATGCAATGCTTAGACAATACAAATAGTATGCATTTCAATTTTACACCAAAGTACTTACTGCAAACCTAATGGAAACAACTTAGATTAACTTCCCACATGATTCTGAGATGTCTGAAAGTTGTTTCATACCTGTGCACATCAAGACAAAAAAGTTGTTTTTTCAGTGCATGCAATGCTTTCACAAAACATATAGTATACATTTCAATTTTACACCAAAGCACTTACTGCAAAACTAATGGAAACACCTTAGGTTAACTTTCCACATGATTATGAGTAGTTTGAAAGTTGTTTCATGGCTGTACACATCAACACAAAAAAGTTGTTATCTCAGTGCATGCAATGCTTAGACAATACAAATAGTATACATTTCAATTTTATTCCAAAGCACTTACTGCAAACCTAATGGAAACACTTTAGGTTAACTTCCCACATGATTCTGAGATGTCTGAAAATTGTTTCATACCTGTGCAGATAAAGACAAAAAAGTTGATTTCACAGTGAATAGAATGCTTTGACATAAAGGTAGTATACATTTCAATTGTACTCAAAAGTCCTGACTGCAAACCTAACGCAAACACATTCGGTTAACTTCCCACATGAGTATGACAAGGTTTAAAGTTGTTTCATGCCTCAGTTCATCAAGATAAAAAAGTTACTTTCTCAGTACTACTATGCTCTGACATTAAGGTAGTACACATCTGAATTTTACACCAAAGTACTTACTGCAAACTAATGGAAACACCTTAAGTTAACTTCCCACATGATTATGAGTAGTTTGAAAGTTGTTTCATGGCTGTACACATCAACAGAAAAAAGTTGTTATCTCAGTGCATGGAATGCTTAGACAATACAAATAGTATACATTTCAATTTTACACCAAAATACTTACTGCAAAACTAATGGAAACAACTTAGATTAACTTCCCACATGATTCTGAGATGTCTGAAAGTTGTTTCATACCTGTGCACATCAAGACAAAAAAGTTGGTTTCTCAGTGCATGCAATGCTTTTACAATACAAATAGTATACATTTCAATTTTACACCAAAGCACTTACTGCAAACCTAATGGAAACACCTTAGGTTAACTTTCCACATGATTATGAGTAGTTTGAAAGTTGTTTCATGGCTGTACACATCAACAGAAAAAAGTTGTTATCTCAGTGCATTCAATGCTTAGACAATACAAATAGTATACATTTCAATTTTACTCCAAAGCACTTACTGCAAACCTAATGAAAACAACTTAGATTAACTTCCCACATGATTCAGAGATGTCTGAAAGTTGTTTCATACCTGTGCATATCAAGACAAAAAAGTTGATTTCACAGTGAATAGAATGCTTTGACATAAAAGCAGTATACATTTCAATTGTACTCAAAAGTCCTGACTGCAAACCTAATGCAAACACATTTGGTTAACTTCCCAGATGAGTATGACTAGGTTTAAAGTTGTTTCATGCCTCAGTTCATCAAGACAAAAAAGTTACTTTCTCAGTACTTCTATGCTCTGACATTAAGGTAGTACACATCTGAATTGTACACCAAAGTACTTACTGCAAACTAATGGAAGCACCTTAGGTTAACTTTCCACATGATTATGAGTAGTTTGAAAGTTGTTTCATGGCTGTACACATCAACAGAAAAAAGTTGTTTTCTCAGTGCATGCAATGCTTAGACAAGACAAATAGTATACATTTCAATTTTACTCCAAAGCACTTACTGCAAACCTAATGGAAACACGTTAGGTTAACTTCCCACATGATTCTGAGATGTCTGAAAATTGTTTCATACCTGTGCAGATAAAGACAAAAAAGTTGATTTCACAGTGAATAGAATGCTTTGACATAAAGGTAGCATACATTTCAATTGTACTCAAAAGTCCTGACTGCAAACCTAACGCAAACACATTTGGTTAACTTCCCACATGAGTATGAGTAGGTTTAAAGTTGTTTCATGGCTGTACACATCAACACAAAAAAGTTGTTATCTCAGTGCCTGCAATGCTTAGACAATACAAATAGTATACATTTCAATTTTACACCAAAATACTTACTGCAAACCTAACGGAAACAACTTAGATTAACTTCCCACATGATTCTGAGATGTCTGAAAGTTGTTTCATACCTGTGCACATCAAGACAATAAAGTTGGTTTCTCAGTGCATGTAATGCTTTTACAATACAAATAGTATACATTTCAATTTTACACCAAAGCACTTACTGCAAACCTAATGGAAACACCTTAGGTTAACTTTCCACATGATTATGAGTAGTTTGAAAGTTGTTTCTTGGCTGTACACATCAACAGAAAAAAGTTGTTATCTCAGTGCATGCAATGCTTAGACAATACAAATAGTATACATTTCAATTTTACTCCAAAGCACTTACTGCAAACCTAATGGAAACACCTTAGGTTAACTTCCCACATGATTCTGAGATGTCTGAAAGTTGTTTCATACCTGTGCACATAAAGACAAACAAGTTGATTTTACAGTGAATAGAATGCTTTGACATAAAAGTAGTATACATTTCAATTTTACACCAAAGCACTTACTGCAAAACCTAATGGAAACACTTTAGGTTAACGTTCCACATGATTATTAGTAGCTTAAAAGTTGTTTCATGGCTGTACACATCAACACAAAAAAGTTGTTATCTCAGTGCATGCAATGCTTAGACAATACAAATAGTATACATTTCAATTTTACACCAAAGCACTTACTGCAATCCTAATGAAAACACTCTAGGTTAACTACCCACATGATTCTGAGTTGTCTGAAAGTTGTTTCATACCTGTGCACATAAAGACAAAAAAGTTGATTTCACAGTGATTAGAATGCTTTGACATAAAAGTAGTATACATTTCAATTGTACTCAAACGTCCTGACTGCAAACCTAATGCAAACACATTTGGTTAACTTCCCAGATGAGTATGACTAGGTTTAAAGTTGTTTCATGCCTCAGTTCATCAAGACAAAAAAGTTACTTTCTCAGTACTACTATGCTCTGACATTAAGGTAGTATACATCTCAATTTTACACCAAAGTACTTACTGCTAACTAATGGAAACACCTTAGGTTAACTTCCCACATGATTATGAGTAGTTTGAAAGTTGTTTCATGGCTGTACACATCAACACAAAAAAGTTGTTATCTCAGTGCATGCAATGCTTAGACAATACAAATAGTATACATTTCAATTTTACACCAAAGCACTTACTGCAAACCTAATGAAAACACTTTAGGTTAACTTCCCACATGATTCTGAGATGTCTGACAGTTGTTTCATACCTGTGCACATAAAGACAAAAAAGTTGATTTCACAGTGAATAGAATGCTTTGACATAAAAGTAGTATACATTTCAATTGTACTCAAAAGTCCTGACTGCAAACCTAATGCAAACACATTTGGTTAACTTCCCAGATGAGTATGACAAGGTTTAAAGTTGTTTCATGCCTCAGTTCATCAAGATAAAAAAGTTACTTTCTCAGTACTACTATGCTCTGACATTAAGGTAGTACACATCTGAATTTTACACCAAAGTACTTACTGCAAACTAATGGAAACACCTTAGGTTAACTTCCCACATGATTATGAGTAGTTTGAAAGTTGTTTCATGGCTGTACACATCAACACAAAAAAGTTGTTATCTCAGTGCATGCAATGCTTAGACAATACAAATAGTATACATTTCAATTTTACACCAAAATACTTACTGCAAAACTAATGGAAACAACTTAGATTAACTTCCCACATGATTCTGAGATGTCTGAAAGTTGTTTCATACCTGTGCACATCAAGACAAAAAAGTTGGTTTCTCAGTGCATGCAATGCTTTTACAATACAAATAGTATACATTTCAATTTTACACCAAAGCACTTACTGCAAACCTAATGGAAACACCTTAGGTTAACTTTCCACATGATTATGAGTAGTTTGAAAGTTGTTTCATGGCTGTACACATCAACAGAAAAAAGTTGTTATCTCAGTGCATTCAGTGCTTAGACAATACAAATAGTATACATTTCAATTTTACTCCAAAGCACTTACTGCAAACCTAATGGAAACAACTTAGATTAACTTCCCACATGATTCAGAGATGTCTGAAAGTTGTTTCATACCTGTGCATATCAAGACAAAAAAGTTGATTTCACAGTGAATAGAATGCTTTGACATAAAAGCAGTATACATTTCAATTGTACTCAAAAGTCCTGACTGCAAACCTAATGCAAACACATTTGGTTAACTTCCCAGATGAGTATGACTAGCTTTAAAGTTGTTTCATGCCTCAGTTCATCAAGACAAAAAAGTTACTTTCTCAGTACTTCTATGCTCTGACATTAAGGTAGTACACATCTGAATTGTACACCAAAGTACTTACTGCAAACTAATGGAAGCACCTTAGGTTAACTTCCCACATGATTATGAGTATTTTGAAAGTTGTTTCATGGCTGTACACATCAACACAAAAAAGTTGTTATCTCAGTGCATGCAATGCTTAGACAATACAAATAGTATACATTTCAATTTTACACCAAAGTACTTACTGCAAACCTAATGGAAACAACTTAGATTAACTTCCCACATGATTCTGAGATGTCTGAAAGTTGTTTCATACCTGTGCACATCAAGACAAAAAAGTTGTTTTTTCAGTGCATGCAATGCTTTCACAAAACATATAGTATACATTTCAATTTTACACCAAAGCACTTACTGCAAAACTAATGGAAACACCTTAGGTTAACTTTCCACATGATTATGAGTAGTTTGAAAGTTGTTTCATGGCTGCACACATCAACACAAAAAAGTTGTTATCTCAGTGCATGCAATGCTTAGACAATACAAATAGTATACATTTCAATTTTATTCCAAAGCACTTACTGCAAACCTAATGGAAACACTTTAGGTTAACTTCCCACATGATTCTGAGATGTCTGAAAATTGTTTCATACCTGTGCAGATAAAGACAAAAAAGTTGATTTCACAGTGAATAGAATGCTTTGAAATAAAGGTAGTATACATTTCAATTGTACTCAAAAGTCCTGACTGCAAACCTAACGCAAACACATTCGGTTAACTTCCCACATGAGTATGACAAGGTTTAAAGTTGTTTCATGCCTCAGTTCATCAAGATAAAAAAGTTACTTTCTCAGTACTACTATGCTCTGACATTAAGGTAGTACACATCTGAATTTTACACCAAAGTACTTACTGCAAACTAATGGAAACACCTTAGATTAACTTCCCACATGATTCTGAGATGTCTGAAAGTTGTTTCATACCTGTGCACATCAAGACAAAAAAGTTGGTTTCTCAGTGCATGCAATGCTTTTACAATACAAATAGTATACATTTCAATTTTACACCAAAGCACTTACTGCAAACCTAATGGAAACACCTTAGGTTAACTTTCCACATGATTATGAGTAGTTTGTAAGTTGTTTCATGGCTGTACACATCAACAGAAAAAAGTTGTTATCTCAGTGCATTCAATGCTTAGACAATACAAATAGTATACATTTCAATTTTACTCCAAAGCACTTACTGCAAACCTAATGGAAACAACTTAGATTAACTTCCCACATGATTCAGAGATGTCTGAAAGTTGTTTCATACCTGTGCATATCAAGACAAAAAAGTTGATTTCACAGTGAATAGAATGCTTTGACATAAAAGCAGTATACATTTCAATTGTACTCAAAAGTCCTGACTGCAAACCTAATGCAAACACATTTGGTTAACTTCCCAGATGAGTATGACTAGGTTTAAAGTTGTTTCATGCCTCAGTTCATCAAGACAAAAAAGTTACTTTCTCAGTACTTCTATGCTCTGACATTAAGGTAGTACACATCTGAATTGTACACCAAAGTACTTACTGCAAACTAATGGAAGCACCTTAGGTTAACTTTCCACATGATTATGAGTAGTTTGAAAGTTGTTTCATGGCTGTACACATCAACAGAAAAACGTTGTTATCTCAGTGCATGCAATGCTTAGACAAGACAAATAGTATACATTTCAATTTTACTCCAAAGCACTTACTGCAAACCTAATGGAAACACTTTAGGTTAACTTCCCACATGATTCTGAGATGTCTGAAAATTGTTTCATACCTGTGCAGATAAAGACAAAAAAGTTGATTTCACAGTGAATAGAATGCTTTGACATAAAGGTAGCATACATTTCAATTGTACTCAAAAGTCCTGACTGCAAACCTAACGCAAACACATTTGGTTAACTTCCCACATGAGTATGAGTAGGTTTAAAGTTGTTTCATGGCTGTACACATCAACACAAAAAAGTTGTTATCTCAGTGCCTGCAATGCTTAGACAATACAAATAGTATACATTTCAATTTTACACCAAAATACTTACTGCAAACCTAACGGAAACAACTTAGATTAACTTCCCACATGATTCTGAGATGTCTGAAAGTTGTTTCATACCTGTGCACATCAAGACAATAAAGTTGGTTTCTCAGTGCATGTAATGCTTTTACAATACAAATAGTATACATTTCAATTTTACACCAAAGCACTTACTGCAAACCTAATGGAAACACCTTAGGTTAACTTTCCACATGATTATGAGTAGTTTGAAAGTTGTTTCTTGGCTGTACACATCAACAGAAAAAAGTTGTTATCTCAGTGCATGCAATGCTTAGACAATACAAATAGTATACATTTCAATTTTACTCCAAAGCACTTACTGCAAACCTAATGGAAACACCTTAGGTTAACTTCCCACATGATTCTGAGATGTCTGAAAGTTGTTTCATACCTGTGCACATAAAGACAAACAAGTTGATTTTACAGTGAATAGAATGCTTTGACATAAAAGTAGTATACATTTCAATTTTACACCAAAGCACTTACTGCAAACCTAATGGAAACACTTTAGGTTAACGTTCCACATGATTATTAGTAGCTTAAAAGTTGTTTCATGGCTGTACACATCAACACAAAAAAGTTGTTATCTCAGTGCATGCAATGCTTAGACAATACAAATAGTATACATTTCAATTTTACACCAAAGCACTTACTGCAATCCTAATGAAAACACTCTAGGTTAACTACCCACATGATTCTGAGTTGTCTGAAAGTTGTTTCATACCTGTGCACATAAAGACAAAAAAGTTGATTTCACAGTGATTAGAATGCTTTGACATAAAAGTAGTATACATTTCAATTGTACTCAAACGTCCTGACTGCAAACCTAATGCAAACACATTTGGTTAACTTCCCAGATGAGTATGACTAGGTTTAAAGTTGTTTCATGCCTCAGTTCATCAAGACAAAAAAGTTACTTTCTCAGTACTACTATGCTCTGACATTAAGGTAGTATACATCTCAATTTTACACCAAAGTACTTACTGCTAACTAATGGAAACACCTTAGGTTAACTTCCCACATGATTATGAGTAGTTTGAAAGTTGTTACATGGCTGTACACATCAACACAAAAAAGTTGTTATCTCAGTGCATGCAATGCTTAGACAATACAAATAGTATACATTTCAATTTTACACCAAAGCACTTACTGCAAACCTAATGGAAACACTTTAGGTTAACTTCCCACATGATTCTGAGATGTCTGACAGTTGTTTCATACCTGTGCACATAAAGACAAAAAAGTTGATTTCACAGTGAATAGAATGCTTTGACATAAAAGTAGTATACATTTCAATTGTACTCAAAAGTCCTGACTGCAAACCTAATGCAAACACATTTGGTTAACTTCCCAGATGAGTATGACAAGGTTTAAAGTTGTTTCATGCCTCAGTTCATCAAGATAAAAAAGTTACTTTCTCAGTACTACTATGCTCTGACATTAAGGTAGTACACATCTGAATTTTACACCAAAGTACTTACTGCAAACTAATGGAAACACCTTAGGTTAACTTCCCACATGATTATGAGTAGTTTGAAAGTTGTTTCATGGCTGTACACATCAACACAAAAAAGTTGTTATCTCAGTGCATGCAATGCTTAGACAATACAAATAGTATACATTTCAATTTTACACCAAAATACTTACTGCAAAACTAATGGAAACAACTTAGATTAACTTCCCACATGATTCTGAGATGTCTGAAAGTTGTTTCATACCTGTGCACATCAAGACAAAAAAGTTGGTTTCTCAGTGCATACAATGCTTTTACAATACAAATAGTATACATTTCAATTTTACACCAAAGCACTTACTGCAAACCTAATGGAAACACCTTAGGTTAACTTTCCACATGATTATGAGTAGTTTGAAAGTTGTTTCATGGCTGTACACATCAACAGAAAAAAGTTGTTATCTCAGTGCATTCAGTGCTTAGACAATACAAATAGTATACATTTCAATTTTACTCCAAAGCACTTACTGCAAACCTAATGGAAACAACTTAGATTAACTTCCCACATGATTCAGAGATGTCTGAAAGTTGTTTCATACCTGTGCATATCAAGACAAAAAAGTTGATTTCACAGTGAATAGAATGCTTTGACATAAAAGCAGTATACATTTCAATTGTACTCAAAAGTCCTGACTGCAAACCTAATGCAAACACATTTGGTTAACTTCCCAGATGAGTATGACTAGGTTTAAAGTTGTTTCATGCCTCAGTTCATCAAGACAAAAAAGTTACTTTCTCAGTACTTCTATGCTCTGACATTAAGGTAGTACACATCTGAATTGTACACCAAAGTACTTACTGCAAACTAATGGAAGCACCTTAGGTTAACTTCCCACATGATTATGAGTATTTTGAAAGTTGTTTCATGGCTGTACACATCAACACAAAAAAGTTGTTATCTCAGTGCATGCAATGCTTAGACAATACAAATAGTATACATTTCAATTTTACACCAAAGTGCTTACTGCAAACCTAATGGAAACACTTTAGGTTAACTTCCCACATGATTCTGAGATGTCTGACAGTTGTTTCATACCTGTGCACATAAAGACAAAAAAGTTGATTTCACAGTGAATAGAATGCTTTGACATAAAAGTAGTATACATTTCAATTGTACTCAAAAGTCCTGACTGCAAACCTAATGCAAACACATTTGGTTAACGTCCCAGATGAGTATGACAAGGTTTAAAGTTGTTTCATGCCTCAGTTCATCAAGATAAAAAAGTTACTTTCTCAGTACTACTATGCTCTGACATTAAGGTAGTACACATCTGAATTTTACACCAAAGTACTTACTGCAAACTAATGGAAACACCTTAGGTTAACTTCCCACATGATTATGAGTAGTTTGAAAGTTGTTTCATGGCTGTACACATCAACACAAAAAAGTTGTTATCTCAGTGCCTGCAATGCTTAGACAATACAAATAGTATACATTTCAATTTTACACCAAAATACTTACTGCAAACCTAACGGAAACAACTTAGATTAACTTCCCACATGATTCTGAGATGTCTGAAAGTTGTTTCATACCTGTGCACATCAAGACAATAAAGTTGGTTTCTCAGTGCATGTAATGCTTTTACAATACAAATAGTATACATTTCAATTTTACACCAAAGCACTTACTGCAAACCTAATGGAAACACCTTAGGTTAACTTTCCACATGATTATGAGTAGTTTGAAAGTTGTTTCTTGGCTGTACACATCAACAGAAAAAAGTTGTTATCTCAGTGCATGCAATGCTTAGACAATACAAATAGTATACATTTCAATTTTACTCCAAAGCACTTACTGCAAACCTAATGGAAACACCTTAGGTTAACTTCCCACATGATTCTGAGATGTCTGAAAGTTGTTTCATACCTGTGCACATAAAGACAAACAAGTTGATTTTACAGTGAATAGAATGCTTTGACATAAAAGTAGTATACATTTCAAATTTACACCAAAGCACTTACTGCAAACCTAATGGAAACACTTTAGGTTAACGTTCCACATGATTATTAGTAGCTTAAAAGTTGTTTCATGGCTGTACACATCAACACAAAAAAGTTGTTATCTCAGTGCATGCAATGCTTAGACAATACAAATAGTATACATTTCAATTTTACACCAAAGCACTTACTGGAATCCTAATGAAAACACTCTAGGTTAACTTCCCACATGATTCTGAGTTGTCTGAAAGTTGTTTCATACCTGTGCACATAAAGACAAAAAAGTTGATTTCACAGTGATTAGAATGCTTTGACATAAAAGTAGTATACATTTCAATTGTACTCTAACGTCCTGACTGCAAACCTAATGCAAACACATTTGGTTAACTTCCCAGATGAGTATGACTAGGTTTAAAGTTGTTTCATGCCTCAGTTCATCAAGACAAAAAAGTTACTTTCTCAGTACTACTATGCTCTGACATTAAGGTACTATACATCTCAATTTTACACCAAAGTACTTACTGCTAACTAATGGAAACACCTTAGGTTAACTTCCCACATGATTATGAGTAGTTTGAAAGTTGTTTCATGGCTGTACACATCAACACAAAAAAGTTGTTATCTCAGTGCATGCAATGCTTAGACAATACAAATAGTATACATTTCAATTTTACAGCAAAGTACTTACTTCAAACCTAATGGAAACAACTCAGATTAACTTCCCACATGATTCTGAGATGTCTGAAAGTTGTTTCATACCTGTGCACATCAAGACAAAAAAGTTGTTTTCTCAGTGCATGCAATGCTTAGACAATACAAATAGTATACATTTCAATTTTACACCAAAGCACTTACTGCAAACCTGATGGAAACACTTTAGGTTAACTTCCCACATGATTCTGAGATGTCTGAAAGTTGTTTCATACCTGTGCAGATAAAGACAAAAAAGTTGATTTCACTGTGAATAGAATGCTTTGACATAAAGGTAGTATACATTTCAATTGTACTCAAAAGTCCTGACTGCAAACCTAACGCAAACACATTTGGTTAACTTCCCACATGAGTATGAGTAGGTTTAAAGTTGTTTCATAGCTGTACACATCAACACAAAAAAGTTGTTATCTCAGTGCATGCAATGCTTAGACAATACAAATTGTATACATTTCAATTTTACACCAAAGCACTTACTGCAAACCTAATGGAAACACTTTAGGTTAACTTCCCACATGATTCTGAGATGTCTGACAGTTGTTTCATACCTGTGCACATAAAGACAAAAAAGTTGATTTCACAGTGAATAGAAAGCTTTGACATAAAAGTAGTATACATTTCAATTGTACTCAAAAGTCCTGACTGCAAACCTAATGCAAACACATTTGGTTAACTTCCCAGATGAGTATGACAAGGTTTAAAGTTGTTTCATGCCTCAGTTCATCAAAATAAAAAAGTTACTTTCTCAGTACTACTATGCTCTGACATTAAGGTAGTACACATCTGAATTTTACACCAAAGTACTTACTGCAAACTAATGGAAACACCTTAGGTTAACTTCCCACATGATTATGAGTAGTTTGAAAGTTGTTTCATGGCTGTACACATCAACACAAAAAAGTTGTTATCTCAGTGCATGCAATGCTTAGACAATACAAATAGTATACATTTCAATTTTACACCAAAATACTTACTGCAAAACTAATGGAAACAACTTAGATTAACTTCCCACATGATTCTGAGATGTCTGAAAGTTGTTTCATACCTGTGCACATCAAGACAAAAAAGTTGGTTTCTCAGTGCATGCAATGCTTTTACAATACAAATAGTATACATTTCAATTTTACACCAAAGCACTTACTGCAAACCTAATGGAAACACCTTAGGTTAACTTTCCACATGATTGAGTAGTTTGAAAGTTGTTTCATGGCTGTACACATCAACAGAAAAAAGTTGTTATCTCAGTGCATTCAGTGCTTAGACAATACAAATAGTATACATTTCAATTTTACTCCAAAGCACTTACTGCAAACCTAATGGAAACAACTTAGATTAACTTCCCACATGATTCAGAGATGTCTGAAAGTTGTTTCATACCTGTGCATATCAAGACAAAAAAGTTGATTTCACAGTGAATAGAATGCTTTGACATAAAAGCAGTATACATTTCAATTGTACTCAAAAGTCCTGACTGCAAACCTAATGCAAACACATTTGGTTAACTTCCCAGATGAGTATGACTAGGTTTAAAGTTGTTTCATGCCTCAGTTCATCAAGACAAAAAAGTTACTTTCTCAGTACTTCTATGCTCTGACATTAAGGTAGTACACATCTGAATTGTACACCAAAGTACTTACTGCAAACTAATGGAAGCACCTTAGGTTAACTTCCCACATGATTATGAGTATTTTGAAAGTTGTTTCATGGCTGTACACATCAACACAAAAAAGTTGTTATCTCAGTGCATGCAATGCTTAGACAATACAAATAGTATACATTTCAATTTTACACCAAAGTACTTACTGCAAACCTAATGGAAACAACTTAGATTAACTTCCCACATGATTCTGAGATGTCTGAAAGTTGTTTCATACCTGTGCACATCAAGACAAAAAAGTTGTTTTTTCAGTGCATGCAATGCTTTCACAAAACATATAGTATACATTTCAATTTTACACCAAAGCACTTACTGCAAAACTAATGGAAACACCTTAGGTTAACTTTCCACATGATTATGAGTAGTTTGAAAGTTGTTTCATGGCTGTACACATCAACACAAAAAAGTTGTTATCTCAGTGCATGCAATGCTTAGACAATACAAATAGTATACATTTCAATTTTATTCCAAAGCACTTACTGCAAACCTAATGGAAACACTTTAGGTTAACTTCCCACATGATTCTGAGATGTCTGAAAATTGTTTCATACCTGTGCAGATAAAGACAAAAAAGTTGATTTCACAGTGAATAGAATGCTTTGACATAAAGGTAGCATACATTTCAATTGTACTCAAAAGTCCTGACTGCAAACCTAACGCAAACACATTCGGTTAACTTCCCACATGAGTATGACAAGGTTTAAAGTTGTTTCATGCCTCAGTTCATCAAGATAAAAAAGTTACTTTCTCAGTACTACTATGCTCTGACATTAAGGTAGTATACATCTGAATTTTACACCAAAGTACTTACTGCAAACTAATGGAAACACCTTAGGTTAACTTCCCACATGATTATGAGTAGTTTGAAAGTTGTTTCATGGCTGTACACATCAACACAAAAAACTTGTTATCTCAGTGCATGCAATGCTTAGACAATACAAATAGTATACATTTCAATTTTACACCAAAATACTTACTGCAAACCTAATAGAAACAACTTAGATTAACTTCCCACATGATTCTGAGATGTCTGAAAGTTGTTTCATACCTGTGCACATAAAGACAAACAAGTTGATTTTACAGTGAATAGAATGCTTTGACATAAAAGTAGTATACATTTCAATTTTACACCAAAGCACTTACTGCAAACCTAATGGAAACACTTTAGGTTAACGTTCCACATGATTATTAGTAGCTTAAAAGTTGTTTCATGGCTGTACACATCAACACAAAAAAGTTGTTATCTCAGTGCATGCAATGCTTAGATAATACAAATAGTATACATTTCAATTTTACACCAAGGCACTTACTGCAATCCTAATGAAAACACTCTAGGTTAACTTCCCACATGATTCTGAGTTGTCTGAAAGTTGTTTCATACCTGTGCACATAAAGACAAAAAACTTGATTTCACAGTGAATAGAATGCTTTGACATAAAGGTAGTACACATTTCAATTGTACTCAAAAGTCCTGACTGCAAACCTAACGCAAACAGATTTGGTTAACTTCCCAGATGAGTATGACAAGGTTTAAAGTTGTTTCATGCCTCAGTTCATCAAGATAAAAAAGTTACTTTCTCAGTACTACTATGCTCTGACATTAAGGTAGTACACATCTGAATTTTACACCAAAGTACTTACTGCAAACTAATGGAAACACCTTAGGTTAACTTCCCACATGATTATGAGTAGTTTGAAAGTTGTTTCATGGCTGTACACATCAACACAAAAAAGTTGTTATCTCAGTGCATGCAATGCTTAGACAATACAAATAGTATACATTTCTATTTTACACCAAAATACTTACTGCAAACCTAATGGAAACAACTTAGATTAACTTCCCACATGATTCTGAGATGTCTGAAAGTTGTTTCATACCTGTGCACATCAAGACAAAAAAGTTGGTTTCTCAGTGCATGCAATGCTTTTACAATACAAATAGTATACATTTGAATTTTACACCAAAGCACTTACTGCTAACTAATGGAAACACCTTAGGTTAACTTCCCACATGATTATGAGTAGTTTGAAAGTTGTTTCATGGCTGTACACATCAACAGAAAAAAGTTGTTATCTCAGTGCATTCAGTGCTTAGACAATACAAATAGTATACATTTCAATTTTACTCCAAAGCACTTACTGCAAACCTAATGGAAACAACTTAGATTAACTTCCCACATGATTCAGAGATGTCTGAAAGTTGTTTCATACCTGTGCATATCAAGACAAAAAAGTTGATTTCACAGTGAATAGAATGCTTTGACATAAAAGCAGTATACATTTCAATTGTACTCAAAAGTCCTGACTGCAAACCTAATGCAAACACATTTGGTTAACTTCCCAGATGAGTATGACTAGGTTTAAAGTTGTTTCATGCCTCAGTTCATCAAGACAAAAAAGTTACTTTCTCAGTACTTCTATGCTCTGACATTAAGGTAGTACACATCTGAATTGTACACCAAAGTACTTACTGCAAACTAATGGAAGCACCTTAGGTTAACTTCCCACATGATTATGAGTATTTTGAAAGTTGTTTCATGGCTGTACACATCAACACAAAAAAGTTGTTATCTCAGTGCATGCAATGCTTAGACAATACAAATAGTATACATTTCAATTTTACACCAAAGTACTTACTGCAAACCTAATGGAAACAACTTAGATTAACTTCCCACATGATTCTGAAATGTCTGAAAGTTGTTTCATACCTGTGCACATCAAGACATAAAAGTTGTTTTTTCAGTGCATGCAATGCTTTCACAAAACATATAGTATACATTTCAATTTTACACCAAAGCACTTACTGCAAAACTAATGGAAACACCTTAGGTTAACTTTCCACATGATTATGAGTAGTTTGAAAGTTGTTTCATGGCTGTACAGATCAACACAAAAAAGTTGTTATCTCAGTGCATGCAATGCTTAGACAATACAAATAGTATACATTTCAATTTTATTCCAAAGCACTTACTGCAAACCTAATGGAAACACTTTAGGTTAACTTCCCACATGATTCTGAGATGTCTGAAAATTGTTTCATACCTGTGCAGATAAAGACAAAAAAGTTGATTTCACAGTGAATAGAATGCTTTGACATAAAGGTAGTATACATTTCAATTGTACTCAAAAGTCCTGACTGCAAACCTAATGCAAACACATTTGGTTAACTTCCCAGATGAGTATGACAAGGTTTAAAGTTGTTTCATGCCTCAGTTCATCAAGATAAAAAAGTTACTTTCTCAGTACTACTATGCTCTGACATTAAGGTAGTACACATCTGAATTTTACACCAAAGTACTTACTGCAAACTAATGGAAACACCTTAGGTTAACTTCCCACATGATTATGAGTAGTTTGAAAGTTGTTTCATGGCTGTACACATCAACACAAAAAAGTTGTTATCTCAGTGCATGCAATGCTAAGACAATACAAATAGTATACATTTTAATTTTACACCAAAATACTTACTGCAAAACTAATGGAAACAACTTAGATTAACTTCCCACATGATTCTGAGATGTCTGAAAGTTGTTTCATACCTGTGCACATCAAGACAAAAAAGTTGGTTTCTCAGTGCATGCAATGCTTTTACAATACAAATAGTATACATTTCAAGTTTACACCAAAGCACTTACTGCAAACCTAATGGAAACACCTTAGGTTAACTTTCCACATGATTATGAGTAGTTTGAAAGTTGTTTCATGGCTGTACACATCAACAGAAAAAAGTTGTTATCTCAGTGCATTCAGTGCTTAGACAATACAAATAGTATACATTTCAATTTTACTCCAAAGCACTTACTGCAAACCTAATGGAAACAACTTAGATTAACTTCCCACATGATTCAGAGATGTCTGAAAGTTGTTTCATACCTGTGCAGATAAAGACAAAAAAGTTGATTTCACAGTGAATAGAATGCTTTGACATAAAAGCAGTATACATTTCAATTGTACTCAAAAGTCCTGACTGCAAACCTAATGCAAACACATTTGGTTAACTTCCCAGATGAGTATGACTAGCTTTAAAGTTGTTTCATGCCTCAGTTCATCAAGACAAAAAAGTTACTTTCTCAGTACTTCTATGCTCTGACATTAAGGTAGTACACATCTGAATTGTACACCAAAGTACTTACTGCAAACTAATGGAAGCACCTTAGGTTAACTTCCCACATGATTATGAGTATTTTGAAAGTTGTTTCATGGCTGTACACATCAACACAAAAAAGTTGTTATCTCAGTGCATGCAATGCTTAGACAATACAAATAGTATGCATTTCAATTTTACACCAAAGTACTTACTGCAAACCTAATGGAAACAACTTAGATTAACTTCCCACATGATTCTGAGATGTCTGAAAGTTGTTTCATACCTGTGCACATCAAGACAAAAAAGTTGTTTTTTCAGTGCATGCAATGCTTTCACAAAACATATAGTATACATTTCAATTTTACACCAAAGCACTTACTGCAAAACTAATGGAAACACCTTAGGTTAACTTTCCACATGATTATGAGTAGTTTGAAAGTTGTTTCATGGCTGTACACATCAACACAAAAAAGTTGTTATCTCAATGCATGCAATGCTTAGACAATACAAATAGTATACATTTCAATTTTATTCCAAAGCACTTACTGCAAACCTAATGGAAACACTTTAGGTTAACTTCCCACATGATTCTGAGATGTCTGAAAATTGTTTCATACCTGTGCAGATAAAGACAAAAAAGTTGATTTCACAGTGAATAGAATGCTTTGACATAAAGGTAGTATACATTTCAATTGTACTCAAAAGTCCTGACTGCAAACCTAACGCAAACACATTCGGTTAACTTCCCACATGAGTATGACAAGGTTTAAAGTTGTTTCATGCCTCAGTTCATCAAGATAAAAAAGTTACTTTCTCAGTACTACTATGCTCTGACATTAAGGTAGTACACATCTGAATTTTACACCAAAGTACTTACTGCAAACTAATGGAAACACCTTAAGTTAACTTCCCACATGATTATGAGTAGTTTGAAAGTTGTTTCATGGCTGTACACATCAACAGAAAAAAGTTGTTATCTCAGTGCATGCAATGCTTAGACAATACAAATAGTATACATTTCAATTTTACACCAAAATACTTACTGCAAAACTAATGGAAACAACTTAGATTAACTTCCCACATGATTCTGAGATGTCTGAAAGTTGTTTCATACCTGTGCACATCAAGACAAAAAAGTTGGTTTCTCAGTGCATGCAATGCTTTTACAATACAAATAGTATACATTTCAATTTTACACCAAAGCACTTACTGCAAACCTAATGGAAACACCTTAGGTTAACTTTCCACATGATTATGAGTAGTTTGAAAGTTGTTTCATGGCTGTACACATCAACAGAAAAAAGTTGTTATCTCAGTGCATTCAATGCTTAGACAATACAAATAGTATACATTTCAATTTTACTCCAAAGCACTTACTGCAAACCTAATGGAAACAACTTAGATTAACTTCCCACATGATTCAGAGATGTCTGAAAGTTGTTTCATACCTGTGCATATCAAGACAAAAAAGTTGATTTCACAGTGAATAGAATGCTTTGACATAAAAGCAGTATACATTTCAATTGTACTCAAAAGTCCTGACTGCAAACCTAATGCAAACACATTTGGTTAACTTCCCAGATGAGTATGACTAGGTTTAAAGTTGTTTCATGCCTCAGTTCATCAAGACAAAAAAGTTACTTTCTCAGTACTTCTATGCTCTGACATTAAGGTAGTACACATCTGAATTTTACACCAAAGTACTTACTGCAAACTAATGGAAACACCTTAAGTTAACTTCCCACATGATTATGAGTAGTTTGAAAGTTGTTTCATGGCTGTACACATCAACAGAAAAAAGTTGTTATCTCAGTGCATGCAATGCTTAGACAATACAAATAGTATACATTTCAATTTTACACCAAAATACTTACTGCAAAACTAATGGAAACAACTTAGATTAACTTCCCACATGATTCTGAGATGTCTGAAAGTTGTTTCATACCTGTGCACATCAAGACAAAAAAGTTGGTTTCTCAGTGCATGCAATGCTTTTACAATACAAATAGTATACATTTCAATTTTACACCAAAGCACTTACTGCAAACCTAATGGAAACACCTTAGGTTAACTTTCCACATGATTATGAGTAGTTTGAAAGTTGTTTCATGGCTGTACACATCAACAGAAAAAAGTTGTTATCTCAGTGCATTCAATGCTTAGACAATACAAATAGTATACATTTCAATTTTACTCCAAAGCACTTACTGCAAACCTAATGGAAACAACTTAGATTAACTTCCCACATGATTCAGAGATGTCTGAAAGTTGTTTCATACCTGTGCATATCAAGACAAAAAAGTTGATTTCACAGTGAATAGAATGCTTTGACATAAAAGCAGTATACATTTCAATTGTACTCAAAAGTCCTGACTGCAAACCTAATGCAAACACATTTGGTTAACTTCCCAGATGAGTATGACTAGGTTTAAAGTTGTTTCATGCCTCAGTTCATCAAGACAAAAAAGTTACTTTCTCAGTACTTCTATGCTCTGACATTAAGGTAGTACACATCTGAATTGTACACCAAAGTACTTACTGCAAACTAATGGAGGCACCTTAGGTTAACTTTCCACATGATTATGAGTAGTTTGAAAGTTGTTTCATGGCTGTACACATCAACAGAAAAAAGTTGTTTTCTCAGTGCATGCAATGCTTAGACAAGACAAATAGTATACATTTCAATTTTACTCCAAAGCACTTACTGCAAACCTAATGGAAACACTTTAGGTTAACTTCCCACATGATTCTGAGATGTCTGAAAATTGTTTCATACCTGTGCAGATAAAGACAAAAAAGTTGATTTCACAGTGAATAGAATGCTTTGACATAAAGGTAGCATAGATTTCAATTGTACTCAAAAGTCCTGACTGCAAACCTAACGCAAACACATTTGGTTAACTTCCCACATGAGTATGAGTAGGTTTAAAGTTGTTTCATGGCTGTACACATCAACACAAAAAAGTTGTTATCTCAGTGCCTGCAATGCTTAGACAATACAAATAGTATACATTTCAATTTTACACCAAAATACTTACTGCAAACCTAACGGAAACAACTTAGATTAACTTCCCACATGATTCTGAGATGTCTGAAAGTTGTTTCATACCTGTGCACATCAAGACAATAAAGTTGGTTTCTCAGTGCATGTAATGCTTTTACAATACAAATAGTATACATTTCAATTTTACACCAAAGCACTTACTGCAAACCTAATGGAAACACCTTAGGTTAACTTTCCACATGATTATGAGTAGTTTGAAAGTTGTTTCTTGGCTGTACACATCAACAGAAAAAAGTTGTTATCTCAGTGCATGCAATGCTTAGACAATACAAATAGTATACATTTCAATTTTACTCCAAAGCACTTACTGCAAACCTAATGGAAACACCTTAGGTTAACTTCCCACATGATTCTGAGATGTCTGAAAGTTGTTTCATACCTGTGCACATAAAGACAAACAAGTTGATTTTACAGTGAATAGAATGCTTTGACATAAAAGTAGTATACATTTCAATTTTACACCAAAGCACTTACTGTAAACCTAATGGAAACACTTTAGGTTAACGTTCCACATGATTATTAGTAGCTTAAAAGTTGTTTCATGGCTGTACACATCAACACAAAAAAGTTGTTATCTCAGTGCATGCAATGCTTAGACAATACAAATAGTATACATTTCAATTTTACACCAAAGCACTTACTGCAATCCTAATGAAAACACTCTAGGTTAACTACCCACATGATTCTGAGTTGTCTGAAAGTTGTTTCATACCTGTGCACATAAAGACAAAAAAGTTGATTTCACAGTGATTAGAATGCTTTGACATAAAAGTAGTATACATTTCAATTGTACTCAAACGTCCTGACTGCAAACCTAATGCAAACATATTTGGTTAACTTCCCAGATGAGTATGACTAGGTTTAAAGTTGTTTCATGCCTCAGTTCATCAAGACAAAAAAGTTACTTTCTCAGTACTACTATGCTCTGACATTAAGGTAGTATACATCTCAATTTTACACCAAAGTACTTACTGCTAACTAATGGAAACACCTTAGGTTAACTTCCCACATGATTCTGAGATGTCTGAAAGTTGTTTCATACCTGTGCACATCAAGACAAAAAAGTTGGTTTCTCAGTGCATGCAATGCTTTTACAATACAAATAGTATACATTTCAATTTTACACCAAAGCACTTACTACAAACCTAATGGAAACACCTTAGGTTAACTTTCCACATGATTATGAGTAGTTTGAAAGTTGTTTCATGGCTGTACACATCAACAGAAAAAAGTTGTTATCTCAGTGCATTCAGTGCTTAGACAATACAAATAGTATACATTTCAATTTTACTCCAAAGCACTTACTGCAAACCTAATGGAAACAACTTAGATTAACTTCCCACATGATTCAGAGATGTCTGAAAGTTGTTTCATACCTGTGCATATCAAGACAAAAAAGTTGATTTCACAGTGAATAGAATGCTTTGACATAAAAGCAGTATACATTTCAATTGTACTCAAAAGTCCTGACTGCAAACCTAATGCAAACACATTTGGTTAACTTCCCAGATGAGTATGACTAGGTTTAAAGTTGTTTCATGCCTCAGTTCATCAAGACAAAAAAGTTACTTTCTCAGTACTTCTATGCTCTGACATTAAGGTAGTACACATCTGAATTGTACACCAAAGTACTTACTGCAAACTAATGGAAGCACCTTAGGTTAACTTCCCACATGATTATGAGTATTTTGAAAGTTGTTTCATGGCTGTACACATCAACACAAAAAAGTTGTTATCTCAGTGCATGCAATGCTTAGACAATACAAATAGTATACATTTCAATTTTACACCAAAGTACTTACTGCAAACCTAATGGAAACAACTTAGATTAACTTCCCACATGATTCTGAGATGTCTGAAAGTTGTTTCATGCCTGTGCACATCAAGACAAAAAAGTTGTTTTTTCAGTGCATGCAATGCTTTCACAAAACATATAGTATACATTTCAATTTTACACCAAAGCACTTACTGCAAAACTAATGGAAACACCTTAGGTTAACTTTCCACATGATTATGAGTAGTTTGAAAGTTGTTTCATGGCTGTACACATCAACACAAAAAAGTTGTTATCTCAGTGCATGCAATGTTTAGACAATACAAATAGTATACATTTCAATTTTATTCCAAAGCACTTACTGCAAACCTAATGGAAACACTTTAGGTTAACTTCCCACATGATTCTGAGATGTCTGAAAATTGTTTCATACCTGTGCAGATAAAGACAAAAAAGTTGATTTCACAGTGAATAGAATGCTTTGAAATAAAGGTAGTATACATTTCAATTGTACTCAAAAGTCCTCACTGCAAACCTAACGCAAACACATTCGGTTAACTTCCCACATGAGTATGACAAGGTTTAAAGTTGTTTCATGCCTCAGTTCATCAAGATAAAAAAGTTACTTTCTCAGTACTACTATGCTCTGACATTAAGGTAGTACACATCTGAATTTTACACCAAAGTACTTACTGCAAACTAATGGAAACACCTTAGATTAACTTCCCACATGATTCTGAGATGTCTGAAAGTTGTTTCATACCTGTGCACATCAAGACAAAAAAGTTGGTTTCTCAGTGCATGCAATGCTTTTACAATACAAATAGTATACATTTCAATTTTACACCAAAGCACTTACTGCAAACCTAATGGAAACACCTTAGGTTAACTTTCCACATGATTATGAGTAGTTTGTAAGTTGTTTCATGGCTGTACACATCAACAGAAAAAAGTTGTTATCTCAGTGCATTCAATGCTTAGACAATACAAATAGTATACATTTCAATTTTACTCCAAAGCACTTACTGCAAACCTAATGGAAACAACTTAGATTAACTTCCCACATGATTCAGAGATGTCTGAAAGTTGTTTCATACCTGTGCATATCAAGACAAAAAAGTTGATTTCACAGTGAATAGAATGCTTTGACATAAAAGCAGTATACATTTCAATTGTACTCAAAAGTCCTGACTGCAAACCTAATGCAAACACATTTGGTTAACTTCCCAGATGAGTATGACTAGGTTTAAAGTTGTTTCATGCCTCAGTTCATCAAGACAAAAAAGTTACTTTCTCAGTACTTCTATGCTCTGACATTAAGGTAGTACACATCTGAATTGTACACCAAAGTACTT
Source organism: Mobula birostris (assembly GCF_030028105.1). Taxonomy (NCBI): domain Eukaryota; kingdom Metazoa; phylum Chordata; class Chondrichthyes; order Myliobatiformes; family Myliobatidae; genus Mobula; species Mobula birostris. Next base: position 99,920 of record NW_027278380.1, on the reverse strand, counting down.
ACTGCAAACTAATGGAAGCACCTTAGGTTAACTTTCCACATGATTATGAGTAGTTTGAAAGTTGTTTCATGGCTGTACACATCAACAGAAAAACGTTGTTATCTCAGTGCATGCAATGCTTAGACAAGACAAATAGTATACATTTCAATTTTACTCCAAAGCACTTACTGCAAACCTAATGGAAACACTTTAGGTTAACTTCCCACATGATTCTGAGATGTCTGAAAATTGTTTCATACCTGTGCAGATAAAGACAAAAAAGTTGATTTCACAGTGAATAGAATGCTTTGACATAAAGGTAGCATACATTTCAATTGTACTCAAAAGTCCTGACTGCAAACCTAACGCAAACACATTTGGTTAACTTCCCACATGAGTATGAGTAGGTTTAAAGTTGTTTCATGGCTGTACACATCAACACAAAAAAGTTGTTATCTCAGTGCCTGCAATGCTTAGACAATACAAATAGTATACATTTCAATTTTACACCAAAATACTTACTGCAAACCTAACGGAAACAACTTAGATTAACTTCCCACATGATTCTGAGATGTCTGAAAGTTGTTTCATACCTGTGCACATCAAGACAATAAAGTTGGTTTCTCAGTGCATGTAATGCTTTTACAATACAAATAGTATACATTTCAATTTTACACCAAAGCACTTACTGCAAACCTAATGGAAACACCTTAGGTTAACTTTCCACATGATTATGAGTAGTTTGAAAGTTGTTTCTTGGCTGTACACATCAACAGAAAAAAGTTGTTATCTCAGTGCATGCAATGCTTAGACAATACAAATAGTATACATTTCAATTTTACTCCAAAGCACTTACTGCAAACCTAATGGAAACACCTTAGGTTAACTTCCCACATGATTCTGAGATGTCTGAAAGTTGTTTCATACCTGTGCACATAAAGACAAACAAGTTGATTTTACAGTGAATAGAATGCTTTGACATAAAAGTAGTATACATTTCAATTTTACACCAAAGCACTTACTGCAAACCTAATGGAAACACTTTAGGTTAACGTTCCACATGATTATTAGTAGCTTAAAAGTTGTTTCATGGCTGTACACATCAACACAAAAAAGTTGTTATCTCAGTGCATTGAATGCTTAGACAATACAAATAGTATACATTTCAATTTTACACCAAAGCACTTACTGCAATCCTAATGAAAACACTCTAGGTTAACTACCCACATGATTCTGAGTTGTCTGAAAGTTGTTTCATACCTGTGCACATAAAGACAAAAAAGTTGATTTCACAGTGATTAGAATGCTTTGACATAAAAGTAGTATACATTTCAATTGTACTCAAAAGTCCTGACTGCAAACCTAATGCAAACACATTTGGTTAACTTCCCAGATGAGTATGACAAGGTTTAAAGTTGTTTCATGCCTCAGTTCATCAAGATAAAAAAGTTACTTTCTCAGTACTACTATGCTCTGACATTAAGGTAGTACACATCTGAATTTTACACCAAAGTACTTACTGCAAACTAATGGAAACACCTTAGGTTAACTTCCCACATGATTATGAGTAGTTTGAAAGTTGTTTCATGGCTGTACACATCAACACAAAAAAGTTGTTATCTCAGTGCATGCAATGCTTAGACAATACAAATAGTATACATTTCAATTTTACACCTAAATACTTACTGCAAAACTAATGGAAACAACTTAGATTAACTTCCCACATGATTCTGAGATGTCTGAAAGTTGTTTCATACCTGTGCACATCAAGACAAAAAAGTTGGTTTCTCAGTGCATGCAATGCTTTTACAATACAAATAGTATACATTTCAATTTTACACCAAAGCACTTACTGCAAACCTAATGGAAACACCTTAGGTTAACTTTCCAAATGATTATGAGTAGTTTGAAAGTTGTTTCATGGCTGTACACATCAACAGAAAAAAGTTGTTATCTCAGTGCATTCAGTGCTTAGACAATACAAATAGTATACATTTCAATTTTACTCCAAAGCACTTACTGCAAACCTAATGGAAACAACTTAGATTAACTTCCCACATGATTCAGAGATGTCTGAAAGTTGTTTCATACCTGTGCATATCAAGACAAAAAAGTTGATTTCACAGTGAATAGAATGCTTTGACATAAAAGCAGTATACATTTCAATTGTACTCAAAAGTCCTGACTGCAAACCTAATGCAAACACATTTGGTTAACTTCCCAGATGAGTATGACTAGGTTTAAAGTTGTTTCATGCCTCAGTTCATCAAGACAAAAAAGTTACTTTCTCAGTACTTCTATGCTCTGACATTAAGGTAGTACACATCTGAATTGTACACCAAAGTACTTACTGCAAACTAATGGAAGCACCTTAGGTTAACTTCCCACATGATTATGAGTATTTTGAAAGTTGTTTCATGGCTGTACACATCAACACAAAAAAGTTGTTATCTCAGTGCATGCAATGCTTAGACAATACAAATAGTATACATTTCAATTTTACACCAAAGCACTTACTGCAAACCTAATGGAAACACTTTAGGTTAACTTCCCACATGATTCTGAGATGTCTGACAGTTGTTTCATACCTGTGCACATAAAGACAAAAAAGTTGATTTCACAGTGAATAGAATGCTTTGACATAAAAGTAGTATACATTTCAATTGTACTCAAAAGTCCTGACTGCAAACCTAATGCAAACACATTTGGTTAACTTCCCAGATGAGTATGACAAGGTTTAAAGTTGTTTCATGCCTCAGTTCATCAAGATAAAAAAGTTACTTTCTCAGTACTACTATGCTCTGACATTAAGGTAGTACACATCTGAATTTTACACCAAAGTACTTACTGCAAACTAATGGAAACACCTTAGGTTAACTTCCTACATGATTATGAGTATTTTGAAAGTTGTTTCATGGCTGTACACATCAACACAAAAAAGTTGTTATCTCAGTGCATGCAATGCTTAGACAATACAAATAGTATACATTTCAATTTTACACCAAAGTACTTACTGCAAACCTAATGGAAACAACTTAGATTAACTTCCCACATGATTCTGAGATGTCTGAAAGTTGTTTCATACCTGTGCACATCAAGACAAAAAAGTTGTTTTTTCAGTGCATGCAATGCTTTCACAAAACATATAGTATACATTTCAATTTTACACCAAAGCACTTACTGCAAAACTAATGGAAACACCTTAGGTTAACTTTCCACATGATTATGAGTAGTTTGAAAGTTGTTTCATGGCTGTACACATCAACACAAAAAAGTTGTTATCTCAGTGCATGCAATGCTTAGACAATACAAATAGTATACATTTCAATTTTATTCCAAAGCACTTACTGCAAACCTAATGGAAACACTTTAGGTTAACTTCCCACATGATTCTGAGATGTCTGAAAATTGTTTCATACCTGTGCAGATAAAGACAAAAAAGTTGATTTCACAGTGAATAGAATGCTTTGAAATAAAGGTAGTATACATTTCAATTGTACTCAAAAGTCCTGACTGGAAACCTAACGCAAACACATTCGGTTAACTTCCCACATGAGTATGACAAGGTTTAAAGTTGTTTCATGCCTCAGTTCATCAAGATAAAAAAGTTACTTTCTCAGTACTACTATGCTCTGACATTAAGGTAGTACACATCTGAATTTTACACCAAAGTACTTACTGCAAACTAATGGAAACACCTTAGATTAACTTCCCACATGATTCTGAGATGTCTGAAAGTTGTTTCATACCTGTGCACATCAAGACAAAAAAGTTGGTTTCTCAGTGCATGCAATGCTTTTACAATACAAATAGTATACATTTCAATTTTACACCAAAGCACTTACTGCAAACCTAATGGAAACACCTTAGGTTAACTTTCCAGATGATTATGAGTAGTTTGAAAGTTGTTTCATGGCTGTACACATCAACAGAAAAAAGTTGTTATCTCAGTGCATTCAATGCTTAGACAATACAAATAGTATACATTTCAATTTTACTCCAAAGCACTTACTGCAAACCTAATGGAAACAACTTAGATTAACTTCCCACATGATTCAGAGATGTCTGAAAGTTGTTTCATACCTGTGCATATCAAGACAAAAAAGTTGATTTCACAGTGAATAGAATGCTTTGACATAAAAGCAGTATACATTTCAATTGTACTCAAAAGTCCTGACTGCAAACCTAATGCAAACACATTTGGTTAACTTCCCAGATGAGTATGACTAGGTTTAAAGTTGTTTCATGCCTCAGTTCATCAAGACAAAAAAGTTACTTTCTCAGTACTTCTATGCTCTGACATTAAGGTAGTACACATCTGAATTGTACACCAAAGTACTTACTGCAAACTAATGGAAGCACCTTAGGTTAACTTTCCACATGATTATGAGTAGTTTGAAAGTTGTTTCATGGCTGTACACATCAACAGAAAAACGTTGTTATCTCAGTGCATGCAATGCTTAGACAAGACAAATAGTATACATTTCAATTTTACTCCAAAGCACTTACTGCAAACCTAATGGAAACACTTTAGGTTAACTTCCCACATGATTCTGAGATGTCTGAAAATTGTTTCATACCTGTGCAGATAAAGACAAAAAAGTTGATTTCACAGTGAATAGAATGCTTTGACATAAAGGTAGCATAGATTTCAATTGTACTCAAAAGTCCTGACTGCAAACCTAACGCAAACACATTTGGTTAACTTCCCACATGAGTATGAGTAGGTTTAAAGTTGTTTCATGGCTGTACACATCAACACAAAAAAGTTGTTATCTCAGTGCCTGCAATGCTTAGACAATACAAATAGTATACATTTCAATTTTACACCAAAATACTTACTGCAAACCTAACGGAAACAACTTAGATTAACTTCCCACATGATTCTGAGATGTCTGATAGTTGTTTCATGCCTGTGCACATCAAGACAATAAAGTTGGTTTCTCAGTGCATGTAATGCTTTTACAATACAAATAGTATACATTTCAATTTTACACCAAAGCACTTACTGCAAACCTAATGGAAACACCTTAGGTTAACTTTCCACATGATTATGAGTAGTTTGAAAGTTGTTTCTTGGCTGTACACATCAACAGAAAAAAGTTGTTATCTCAGTGCATGCAATGCTTAGACAATACAAATAGTATACATTTCAATTTTACTCCAAAGCACTTACTGCAAACCTAATGGAAACACCTTAGGTTAACTTCCCACATGATTCTGAGATGTCTGAAAGTTGTTTCATACCTGTGCACATAAAGACAAACAAGTTGATTTTACAGTGAATAGAATGCTTTGACATAAAAGTAGTATACATTTCAATTTTACACCAAAGCACTTACTGCAAACCTAATGGAAACACTTTAGGTTAACGTTCCACATGATTATTAGTAGCTTAAAAGTTGTTTCATGGCTGTACACATCAACACAAAAAAGTTGTTATCTCAGTGCATGCAATGCTTAGACAATACAAATAGTATACATTTCAATTTTACACCAAAGCACTTACTGCAATCCTAATGAAAACACTCTAGGTTAACTACCCACATGATTCTGAGTTGTCTGAAAGTTGTTTCATACCTGTGCACATAAAGACAAAAAAGTTGATTTCACAGTGATTAGAATGCTTTGACATAAAAGTAGTATACATTTCAATTGTACTCAAACGTCCTGACTGCAAACCTAATGCAAACACATTTGGTTAACTTCCCAGATGAGTATGACTAGGTTTAAAGTTGTTTCATGCCTCAGTTCATCAAGACAAAAAAGTTACTTTCTCAGTACTACTATGCTCTGACATTAAGGTAGTATACATCTCAATTTTACACCAAAGTACTTACTGCTAACTAATGGAAACACCTTAGGTTAACTTCCCACATGATTATGAGTAGTTTGAAAGTTGTTTCATGGCTGTACACATCAACACAAAAAAGTTGTTATCTCAGTGCATGCAATGCTTAGACAATACAAATAGTATACATTTCAATTTTACACCAAAGCACTTACTGCAAACCTAATGGAAACACTTTAGGTTAACTTCCCACATGATTCTGAGATGTCTGACAGTTGTTTCATACCTGTGCACATAAAGACAAAAAAGTTGATTTCACAGTGAATAGAATGCTTTGACATAAAAGTAGTATACATTTCAATTGTACTCAAAAGTCCTGACTGCAAACCTAATGCAAACACATTTGGTTAACTTCCCAGATGAGTATGACAAGGTTTAAAGTTGTTTCATGCCTCAGTTCATCAAGATAAAAAAGTTACTTTCTCAGTACTACTATGCTCTGACATTAAGGTAGTACACATCTGAATTTTACACCAAAGTACTTACTGCAAACTAATGGAAACACCTTAGGTTAACTTCCCACATGATTATGAGTAGTTTGAAAGTTGTTTCATGGCTGTACACATCAACACAAAAAAGTTGTTATCTCAGTGCATGCAATGCTTAGACAATACAAATAGTATACATTTCAATTTTACACCAAAATACTTACTGCAAAACTAATGGAAACAACTTAGATTAACTTCCCACATGATTCTGAGATGTCTGAAAGTTGTTTCATACCTGTGCACATCAAGACAAAAAAGTTGGTTTCTCAGTGCATGCAATGCTTTTACAATACAAATAGTATACATTTCAATTTTACACCAAAGCACTTACTGCAAACCTAATGGAAACACCTTAGGTTAACTTTCCACATGATTATGAGTAGTTTGAAAGTTGTTTCATGGCTGTACACATCAACAGAAAAAAGTTGTTATCTCAGTGCATTCAGTGCTTAGACAATACAAATAGTATACATTTCAATTTTACTCCAAAGCACTTACTGCAAACCTAATGGAAACAACTTAGATTAACTTCCCACATGATTCAGAGATGTCTGAAAGTTGTTTCATACCTGTGCATATCAAGACAAAAAAGTTGATTTCACAGTGAATAGAATGCTTTGACATAAAAGCAGTATACATTTCAATTGTACTCAAAAGTCCTGACTGCAAACCTAATGCAAACACATTTGGTTAACTTCCCAGATGAGTATGACTAGGTTTAAAGTTGTTTCATGCCTCAGTTCATCAAGACAAAAAAGTTACTTTCTCAGTACTTCTATGCTCTGACATTAAGGTAGTACACATCTGAATTGTACACCAAAGTACTTACTGCAAACTAATGGAAGCACCTTAGGTTAACTTCCCACATGATTATGAGTATTTTGAAAGTTGTTTCATGGCTGTACACATCAACACAAAAAAGTTGTTATCTCAGTGCATGCAATGCTTAGACAATACAAATAGTATACATTTCAATTTTACACCAAAGCGCTTACTGCAAACCTAATGGAAACACTTTAGGTTAACTTCCCACATGATTCTGAGATGTCTGAAAATTGTTTCATACCTGTGCAGATAAAGACAAAAAAGTTGATTTCACAGTGAATAGAATGCTTTGACATAAAGGTAGCATAGATTTCAATTGTACTCAAAAGTCCTGACTGCAAACCTAACGCAAACACATTTGGTTAACTTCCCACATGAGTATGAGTAGGTTTAAAGTTGTTTCATGGCTGTACACATCAACACAAAAAAGTTGTTATCTCAGTGCCTGCAATGCTTAGACAATACAAATAGTATACATTTCAATTTTACACCAAAATACTTACTGCAAACCTAACGGAAACAACTTAGATTAACTTCCCACATGATTCTGAGATGTCTGAAAGTTGTTTCATACCTGTGCACATCAAGACAATAAAGTTGGTTTCTCAGTGCATGTAATGCTTTTACAATACAAATAGTATACATTTCAATTTTACACCAAAGCACTTACTGCAAACCTAATGGAAACACCTTAGGTTAACTTTCCACATGATTATGAGTAGTTTGAAAGTTGTTTCTTGGCTGTACACATCAACAGAAAAAAGTTGTTATCTCAGTGCATGCAATGCTTAGACAATACAAATAGTATACATTTCAATTTTACTCCAAAGCACTTACTGCAAACCTAATGGAAACACCTTAGGTTAACTTCCCACATGATTCTGAGATGTCTGAAAGTTGTTTCATACCTGTGCACATAAAGACAAACAAGTTGATTTTACAGTGAATAGAATGCTTTGACATAAAAGTAGTATACATTTCAATTTTACACCAAAGCACTTACTGCAAACCTAATGGAAACACTTTAGGTTAACGTTCCACATGATTATTAGTAGCTTAAAAGTTGTTTCATGGCTGTACACATCAACACAAAAAAGTTGTTATCTCAGTGCATGCAATGCTTAGACAATACAAATAGTATACATTTCAATTTTACACCAAAGCACTTACTGCAATCCTAATGAAAACACTCTAGGTTAACTACCCACATGATTCTGAGTTGTCTGAAAGTTGTTTCATACCTGTGCACATAAAGACAAAAAAGTTGATTTCACAGTGATTAGAATGCTTTGACATAAAAGTAGTATACATTTCAATTGTACTCAAACGTCCTGACTGCAAACCTAATGCAAACACATTTGGTTAACTTCCCAGATGAGTATGACTAGGTTTAAAGTTGTTTCATGCCTCAGTTCATCAAGACAAAAAAGTTACTTTCTCAGTACTACTATGCTCTGACATTAAGGTAGTATACATCTCAATTTTACACCAAAGTACTTACTGCTAACTAATGGAAACACCTTAGGTTAACTTCCCACATGATTATGAGTAGTTTGAAAGTTGTTTCATGGCTGTACACATCAACACAAAAAAGTTGTTATCTCAGTGCATGCAATGCTTAGACAATACAAATAGTATACATTTCAATTTTACACCAAAGCACTTACTGCAAACCTAATGGAAACACTTTAGGTTAACTTCCCACATGATTCTGAGATGTCTGACAGTTGTTTCATACCTGTGCACATAAAGACAAAAAAGTTGATTTCACAGTGAATAGAATGCTTTGACATAAAAGTAGTATACATTTCAATTGTACTCAAAAGTCCTGACTGCAAACCTAATGCAAACACATTTGGTTAACTTCCCAGATGAGTATGACAAGGTTTAAAGTTGTTTCATGCCTCAGTTCATCAAGATAAAAAAGTTACTTTCTCAGTACTACTATGCTCTGACATTAAGGTAGTACACATCTGAATTTTACACCAAAGTACTTACTGCAAACTAATGGAAACACCTTAGGTTAACTTCCCACATGATTATGAGTAGTTTGAAAGTTGTTTCATGGCTGTACACATCAACACAAAAAAGTTGTTATCTCAGTGCATGCAATGCTTAGACAATACAAATAGTATACATTTCAATTTTACACCAAAATACTTACTGCAAAACTAATGGAAACAACTTAGATTAACTTCCCACATGATTCTGAGATGTCTGAAAGTTGTTTCATACCTGTGCACATCAAGACAAAAAAGTTGGTTTCTCAGTGCATGCAATGCTTTTACAATACAAATAGTATACATTTCAATTTTACACCAAAGCACTTACTGCAAACCTAATGGAAACACCTTAGGTTAACTTTCCACATGATTATGAGTAGTTTGAAAGTTGTTTCATGGCTGTACACATCAACAGAAAAAAGTTGTTATCTCAGTGCATTCAGTGCTTAGACAATACAAATAGTATACATTTCAATTTTACTCCAAAGCACTTACTGCAAACCTAATGGAAACAACTTAGATTAACTTCCCACATGATTCAGAGATGTCTGAAAGTTGTTTCATACCTGTGCATATCAAGACAAAAAAGTTGATTTCACAGTGAATAGAATGCTTTGACATAAAAGCAGTATACATTTCAATTGTACTCAAAAGTCCTGACTGCAAACCTAATGCAAACACATTTGGTTAACTTCCCAGATGAGTATGACTAGGTTTAAAGTTGTGTCATGCCTCAGTTCATCAAGACAAAAAAGTTACTTTCTCAGTACTTCTATGCTCTGACATTAAGGTAGTACACATCTGAATTGTACACCAAAGTACTTACTGCAAACTAATGGAAGCACCTTAGGTTAACTTCCCACATGATTATGAGTATTTTGAAAGTTGTTTCATGGCTGTACACATCAACACAAAAAAGTTGTTATCTCAGTGCATGCAATGCTTAGACAATACAAATAGTATACATTTCAATTTTACACCAAAGCGCTTACTGCAAACCTAATGGAAACACTTTAGGTTAACTTCCCACATGATTCTGAGATGTCTGACAGTTGTTTCATACCTGTGCACATAAAGACAAAAAAGTTGATTTCACAGTGAATAGAATGCTTTGACATAAAAGTAGTATACATTTCAATTGTACTCAAAAGTCCTGACTGCAAACCTAATGCAAACACATTTGGTTAACTTCCCAGATGAGTATGACAAGGTTTAAAGTTGTTTCATGCCTCAGTTCATCAAGATAAAAAAGTTACTTTCTCAGTACTACTATGCTCTGACATTAAGGTAGTACACATCTGAATTTTACACCAAAGTACATACTGCAAACTAATGGAAACACCTTTGGTTAACTTCCCTCATGATTATGAGTAGTTTGAAAGTTGTTTCATGGCTGTACACATCAACACAAAAAAGTTGTTATCTCAGTGCATGCAATGCTTAGACAATACAAATAGTATACATTTCAATTTTACACCAAAATACTTACTGCAAAACTAATGGAAACAACTTAGATTAACTTCCCACATGATTCTGAGATGTCTCAAAGTTGTTTCATACCTGTGCACATCAAGACAAAAAAGTTGGTTTCTCAGTGCATGCAATGCTTTTACAATACAAATAGTATACATTTCAATTTTACACCAAAGCACTTACTGCAAACCTAATGGAAACACCTTAGGTTAACTTTCCACATGATTATGAGTAGTTTGAAAGTTGTTTCATGGCTGTACACATCAACAGAAAAAAGTTGTTATCTCAGTGCATTCAGTGCTTAGACAATACAAATAGTATACATTTCAATTTTACTCCAAAGCACTTACTGCAAACCTAATGGAAACAACTTAGATTAACTTCCCACATGATTCAGAGATGTCTGAAAGTTGTTTCATACCTGTGCATATCAAGACAAAAAAGTTGATTTCACAGTGAATAGAATGCTTTGACATAAAAGCAGTATACATTTCAATTCTACTCAAAAGTCCTGACTGCAAACCTAATGCAAACACATTTGGTTAACTTCCCAGATGAGTATGACTAGGTTTAAAGTTGTTTCATGCCTCAGTTCATCAAGACAAAAAAGTTACTTTCTGAGTACTTCTATGCTCTGACATTAAGGTAGTACACATCTGAATTGTACACCAAAGTACTTACTGCAAACTAATGGAAGCACCTTAGGTTAACTTCCCACATGATTATGAGTATTTTGAAAGTTGTTTCATGGCTGTACACATCAACACAAAAAAGTTGTTATCTCAGTGCATGCAATGCTTAGACAATACAAATAGTATACATTTCAATTTTACACCAAAGTACTTACTGCAAACCTAATGGAAACAACTTAGATTAACTTCCCACATGGTTCTGAGATGTCTGAAAGTTGTTTCATACCTGTGCACATCAAGACAAAAAAGTTGTTTTTTCAGTGCATGCAATGCTTTCACAAAACATATAGTATACATTTCAATTTTACACCAAAGCACTTACTGCAAAACTAATGGAAACACCTTAGGTTAACTTTCCACATGATTATGAGTAGTTTGAAAGTTGTTTCATGGCTGTACACATCAACACAAAAAAGTTGTTATCTCAGTGCATGCAATGCTTAGACAATACAAATAGTATACATTTCAATTTTATTCCAAAGCACTTACTGCAAACCTAATGGAAACACTTTAGGTTAACTTCCCACATGATTCTGAGATGTCTGAAAATTGTTTCATACCTGTGCAGATAAAGACAAAAAAGTTGATTTCACAGTGAATAGAATGCTTTGAAATAAAAGTAGTATACATTTCAATTGTACTCAAAAGTCCTGACTGCAAACCTAACGCAAACACATTCGGTTAACATCCCACATGAGTATGACAAGGTTTAAAGTTGTTTCATGCCTCAGTTCATCAAGATAAAAAAGTTACTTTCTCAGTACTACTATGCTCTGACATTAAGGTAGTACACATCTGAATTTTACACCAAAGTACTTACTGCAAACTAATGGAAACACCTTAGATTAACTTCCCACATGATTCTGAGATGTCTGAAAGTTGTTTCATACCTGTGCACATCAAGACAAAAAAGTTGGTTTCTCAGTGCATGCAATGCTTTTACAATACAAATAGTATACATTTCAATTTTACACCAAAGCACTTACTGCAAACCTAATGGAAACACCTTAGGTTAACTTTCCACATGATTATGAGTAGTTTGAAAGTTGTTTCATGGCTGTACACATCAACAGAAAAAAGTTGTTATCTCGGTGCATTCAATGCTTAGACAATACAAATAGTATACATTTCAATTTTACTCCAAAGCACTTACTGCAAACCTAATGGAAACAACTTAGATTAACTTCCCACATGATTCAGAGATGTCTGAAAGTTGTTTCATACCTGTGCATATCAAGACAAAAAAGTTGATTTCACAGTGAATAGAATGCTTTGACATAAAAGCAGTATACATTTCAATTGTACTCAAAAGTCCTGACTGCAAACCTAATGCAAACACATTTGGTTAACTTCCCAGATGAGTATGACTAGGTTTAAAGTTGTTTCATGCCTCAGTTCATCAAGACAAAAAAGTTACTTTCTCAGTACTTCTATGCTCTGACATTAAGGTAGTACACATCTGAATTGTACACCAAAGTACTTACTGCAAACTAATGGAAGCACCTTAGGTTAACTTTCCACATGATTATGAGTAGTTTGAAAGTTGTTTCATGGCTGTACACATCAACAGAAAAACGTTGTTATCTCAGTGCATGCAATGCTTAGACAAGACAAATAGTATACATTTCAATTTTACTCCAAAGCACTTACTGCAAACCTAATGGAAACACTTTAGGTTAACTTCCCACATGATTCTGAGATGTCTGAAAATTGTTTCATACCTGTGCAGATAAAGACAAAAAAGTTGATTTCACAGTGAATAGAATGCTTTGACATAAAGGTAGCATACATTTCAATTGTACTCAAAAGTCCTGACTGCAAACCTAACGCAAACACATTTGGTTAACTTCCCACATGAGTATGAGTAGGTTTAAAGTTGTTTCATGGCTGTACACATCAACACAAAAAAGTTGTTATCTCAGTGCCTGCAATGCTTAGACAATACAAATAGTATACATTTCAATTTTACACCAAAATACTTACTGCAAACCTAACGGAAACAACTTAGATTAACTTCCCACATGATTCTGAGATTTCTGAAAGTTGTTTCATACCTGTGCACATCAAGACAATAAAGTTGGTTTCTCAGTGCATGTAATGCTTTTACAATACAAATAGTATACATTTCAATTTTACACCAAAGCACTTACTGCAAACCTAATGGAAACACCTTAGGTTAACTTTCCACATGATTATGAGTAGTTTGAAAGTTGTTTCTTGGCTGTACACATCAACAGAAAAAAGTTGTTATCTCAGTGCATGCAATGCTTAGACAATACAAATAGTATACATTTCAATTTTACTCCAAAGCACTTACTGCAAACCTAATGGAAACACCTTAGGTTAACTTCCCACATGATTCTGAGATGTCTGAAAGTTGTTTCATACCTGTGCACATAAAGACAAACAAGTTGATTTTACAGTGAATAGAATGCTTTGACATAAAAGTAGTATACATTTCAATTTTACACCAAAGCACTTACTGCAAACCTAATGGAAACACTTTAGGTTAACGTTCCACATGATTATTAGTAGCTTAAAAGTTGTTTCATGGCTGTACACATCAACACAAAAAAGTTGTTATCTCAGTGCATGCAATGCTTAGACAATACAAATAGTATACATTTCAATTTTACACCAAAGCACTTACTGCAATCCTAATGAAAACACTCTAGGTTAACTTCCCACATGATTCTGAGTTGTCTGAAAGTTGTTTCATACCTGTGCACATAAAGACAAAAAAGTTGATATCACAGTGATTAGAATGCTTTGACATAAAAGTAGTATACATTTCAATTGTACTCAAACGTCCTGACTGCAAACCTAATGCAAACACATTTGGTTAACTTCCCAGATGAGTATGACTAGGTTTAAAGTTGTTTCATGCCTCAGTTCATCAAGACAAAAAAGTTACTTTCTCAGTACTACTATGCTCTGACATTAAGGTAGTATACATCTCAATTTTACACCAAAGTACTTACTGCTAACTAATGGAAACACCTTAGGTTAACTTCCCACATGATTATGAGTAGTTTGAAAGTTGTTTCATGGCTGTACACATCAACACAAAAAAGTTGTTATCTCAGTGCATGCAATGCTTAGACAATACAAATAGTATACATTTCAATTTTACACCAAAGCACTTACTGCAAACCTAATGGAAACACTTTAGGTTAACTTCCCACATGATTCTGAGATGTCTGACAGTTGTTTCATACCTGTGCACATAAAGACAAAAAAGTTGATTTCACAGTGAATAGAATGCTTTGACATAAAAGTAGTATACATTTCAATTGTACTCAAAAGTCCTGACTGCAAACCTAATGCAAACACATTTGGTTAACTTCCCAGATGAGTATGACAAGGTTTAAAGTTGTTTCATGCCTCAGTTCATCAAGATAAAAAAGTTACTTTCTCAGTACTACTATGCTCTGACATTAAGGTAGTACACATCTGAATTTTACACCAAAGTACTTACTGCAAACTAATGGAAACACCTTAGGTTAACTTCCCACATGATTATGAGTAGTTTGAAAGTTGTTTCATGGCTGTACACATCAACACAAAAAAGTTGTTATCTCAGTGCATGCAATGCTTAGACAATACAAATAGTATACATTTCAATTTTACACCAAAATACTTACTGCAAAACTAATGGAAACAACTTAGATTAACTTCCCACATGATTCTGAGATGTCTGAAAGTTGTTTCATACCTGTGCACATCAAGACAAAAAAGTTGGTTTCTCAGTGCATGCAATGCTTTTACAATACAAATAGTATACATTTCAATTTTACACCAAAGCACTTACTGCAAACCTAATGGAAACACCTTAGGTTAACTTTCCACATGATTATGAGTAGTTTGAAAGTTGTTTCATGGCTGTACACATCAACAGAAAAAAGTTGTTATCTCAGTGCATTCAGTGCTTAGACAATACAAATAGTATACATTTCAATTTTACTCCAAAGCACTTACTGCAAACCTAATGGAAACAACTTAGATTAACTTCCCACATGATTCAGAGATGTCTGAAAGTTGTTTCATACCTGTGCATATCAAGACAAAAAAGTTGATTTCACAGTGAATAGAATGCTTTGACATAAAAGCAGTATACATTTCAATTGTACTCAAAAGTCCTGACTGCAAACCTAATGCAAACACATTTGGTTAACTTCCCAGATGAGTATGACTAGGTTTAAAGTTGTTTCATGCCTCAGTTCATCAAGACAAAAAAGTTACTTTCTCAGTACTTCTATGCTCTGACATTAAGGTAGTACACATCTGAATTGTACACCAAAGTACTTACTGCAAACTAATGGAAGCACCTTAGGTTAACTTCCCACATGATTATGAGTATTTTGAAAGTTGTTTCATGGCTGTACACATCAACACAAAAAAGTTGTTATCTCAGTGCATGCAATGCTTAGACAATACAAATAGTATACATTTCAATTTTACACCAAAGTACTTACTGCAAACCTAATGGAAACAACTTAGATTAACTTCCCACATGATTCTGAGATGTCTGAAAGTTGTTTCATACCTGTGCACATCAAGACAAAAAAGTTGTTTTTTCAGTGCATGCAATGCTTTCACAAAACATATAGTATACATTTCAATTTTACACCAAAGCACTTACTGCAAAACTAATGGAAACACCTTAGGTTAACTTTCCACATGATTATGAGTAGTTTGAAAGTTGTTTCATGGCTGTACACATCAACACAAAAAAGTTGTTATCTCAGTGCATGCAATGCTTAGACAATACAAATAGTATACATTTCAATTTTATTCCAAAGCACTTACTGCAAACCTAATGGAAACACTTTAGGTTAACTTCCCACATGATTCTGAGATGTCTGAAAATTGTTTCATACCTGTGCAGATAAAGACAAAAAAGTTGATTTCACAGTGCATAGAATGCTTTGACATAAAGGTAGTATACATTTCAATTGTACTCAAAAGTCCTGACTGCAAACCTAACGCAAACACATTCGGTTAACTTCCCACATGAGTATGACAAGGTTTAAAGTTGTTTCATGCCTCAGTTCATCAAGATAAAAAAGTTACTTTCTCAGTACTACTATGCTCTGACATTAAGGTAGTACACATCTGAATTTTACACCAAAGTACTTACTGCAAACTAATGGAAACACCTTAAGTTAACTTCCCACATGATTATGAGTAGTTTGAAAGTTGTTTCATGGCTGTACACATCAACAGAAAAAAGTTGTTATCTCAGTGCATGCAATGCTTAGACAATACAAATAGTATACATTTCAATTTTACACCAAAATACTTACTGCAAAACTAATGGAAACAACTTAGATTAACTTCCCACATGATTCTGAGATGTCTGAAAGTTGTTTCATACCTGTGCACATCAAGACAAAAAAGTTGGTTTCTCACTGCATTCAATGCTTAGACAATACAAATAGTATACATTTCAATTTTACTCCAAAGCACTTACTGCAAACCTAATGGAAACAACTTAGATTAACTTCCCACATGATTCAGAGATGTCTGTAAGTTGTTTCATACCTGTGCATATCAAGACAAAAAAGTTGATTTCACAGTGATTAGAATGCTTTGACATAAAAGCAGTATACATTTCAATTGTACTCAAAAGTCCTGACTGCAAACCTAATGCAAACACATTTGGTTAACTTCCCAGATGAGTATGACTAGGTTTAAAGTTGTTTCATGCCTCAGTTCATCAAGACAAAAAAGTTACTTTCTCAGTACTTCTATGCTCTGACATTAAGGTAGTACACATCTGAATTGTACACCAAAGTACTTACTGCAAACTAATGGAAGCACCTTAGGTTAACTTTCCACATGATTATGAGTAGTTTGAAAGTTGTTTCATGGCTGTACACATCAACAGAAAAAAGTTGTTATCTCAGTGCATGCAATGCTTAGACAAGACAAATAGTATACATTTCAATTTTACTCCAAAGCACTTACTGCAAACCTAATGGAAACACTTTAGGTTAACTTCCCACATGATTCTGAGATGTCTGAAAATTGTTTCATACCTGTGCAGATAAAGACAAAAAAGTTGATTTCACAGTGAATAGAATGCTTTGACATAAAGGTAGCATACATTTCAATTGTACTCAAAAGTCCTGACTGCAAACCTAACGCAAACACATTTGGTTAACTTCCCACATGAGTATGAGTAGGTTTAAAGTTGTTTCATGGCTGTACACATCAACACAAAAAAGTTGTTATCTCAGTGCCTGCAATGCTTAGACAATACAAATAGTATACATTTCAATTTTACACCAAAATACTTACTGCAAACCTAACGGAAACAACTTAGATTAACTTCCCACATGATTCTGAGATGTCTGAAAGTTGTTTCATACCTGTACACATCAACACAAAAAAGTTGTTATCTCAGTGCATGCAATGCTTAGACAATACAAATAGTATACATTTCAATTTTACTCCAAAGCACTTACTGCAAACCTAATGGAAACACCTTAGGTTAACTTCCCACATGATTCTGAGATGTCTGAAAGTTGTTTCATACCTGTGCACATAAAGACAAACAAGTTGATTTTACACTGAATAGAATGCTTTGACATAAAAGTAGTATACATTTCAATTTTACACCAAAGCACTTACTGCAAACCTAATGGAAACACTTTAGGTTAACGTTCCACATGATTATTAGTAGCTTAAAAGTTGTTTCATGGCTGTACACATCAACACAAAAAAGTTGTTATCTCAGTGCATGCAATGCTTAGACAATACAAATAGTATACATTTCAATTTTACACCAAAGCACTTACTGCAATCCTAATGAAAACACTCTAGGTTAACTTCCCACATGATTCTGAGTTGTCTGAAAGTTGTTTCTTACCTGTGCACATAAAGACAAAAAAGTTGATTTCACAGTGATTAGAATGCTTTGACATAAAAGTAGTATACATTTCAATTGTACTCAAACGTCCTGACTGCAAACCTAATGCAAACACATTTGGTTAACTTCCCAGATGAGTATGACTAGGTTTAAAGTTGTTTCATGCCTCAGTTCATCAAGACAAAAAAGTTACTTTCTCAGTACTACTATGCTCTGACATTAAGGTAGTATACATCTCAATTTTACACCAAAGTACTTACTGCTAACTAATGGAAACACCTTAGGTTAACTTCCCACATGATTATGAGTAGTTTGAAAGTTGTTTCATGGCTGTACACATCAACACAAAAAAGTTGTTATCTCAGTGCATGCAATGCTTAGACAATACAAATAGTATACATTTCAATTTTACACCAAAGCACTTACTGCAAACCTAATGGAAACACCTTAGGTTAACTTTCCACATGATTATGAGTAGTTTGAAAGTTGTTTCATGGCTGTACACATCAACAGAAAAAAGTTGTTATCTCAGTGCATTCAGTGCTTAAGACAATACAAATAGTATACATTTCAATTTTACTCCAAAGCACTTACTGCAAACCTAATGGAAACAACTTAGATTAACTTCCCACATGATTCAGAGATGTCTGAAAGTTGTTTCATACCTGTGCATATCAAGACAAAAAAGTTGATTTCACAGTGAATAGAATGCTTTGACATAAAAGCAGTATACATTTCAATTGTACTCAAAAGTCCTGACTGCAAACCTAATGCAAACACATTTGGTTAACTTCCCAGATGAGTATGACTAGGTTTAAAGTTGTTTCATGCCTCAGTTCATCAAGACAAAAAAGTTACTTTCTCAGTACTTCTATGCTCTGACATTAAGGTAGTACACATCTGAATTGTACACCAAAGTACTTACTGCAAACTAATGGAAGCACCTTAGGTTAACTTCCCACATGATTATGAGTATTTTGAAAGTTGTTTCATGGCTGTACACATCAACACAAAAAAGTTGTTATCTCAGTGCATGCAATGCTTAGACAATACAAATAGTATACATTTCAATTTTACACCAAAGTACTTACTGCAAACCTAATGGAAACAACTTAGATTAACTTCCCACATGATTCTGAGATGTCTGAAAGTTGTTTCATACCTGTGCACATCAAGACAAAAAAGTTGTTTTTTCAGTGCATGCAATGCTTTCACAAAACATATAGTATACATTTCAATTTTACACCAAAGCACTTACTGCAAAACTAATGGAAACACCTTAGGTTAACTTTCCACATGATTATGAGTAGTTTGAAAGTTGTTTCATGGCTGTACACATCAACACAAAAAAGTTGTTATCTCAGTGCATGCAATGCTTAGACAATACAAATAGTATACATTTCAATTTTATTCCAAAGCACTTACTGCAAACCTAATGGAAACACTTTAGGTTAACTTCCCACATGATTCTGAGATGTCTGAAAATTGTTTCATACCTGTGCAGATAAAGACAAAAAAGTTGATTTCACAGTGAATAGAATGCTTTGACATAAAGGTAGTATACATTTCAATTGTTCTCAAAAGTCCTGACTGCAAACCTAACGCAAACACATTCGGTTAACTTCCCACATGAGTATGACAAGGTTTAAAGTTGTTTCATGCCTCAGTTCATCAAGATAAAAAAGTTACTTTCTCAGTACTACTATGCTCTGACATTAAGGTAGTACACATCTGAATTTTACACCAAAGTACTTACTGCAAACTAATGGAAACACCTTAAGTTAACTTCCCACATGATTATGAGTAGTTTGAAAGTTGTTTCATGGCTGTACACATCAACAGAAAAAAGTTGTTATCTCAGTGCATGCAATGCTTAGACAATACAAATAGTATACATTTCAATTTTACACCAAAATACTTACTGCAAAACTAATGGAAACAACTTAGATTAACTTCCCACATGATTCTGAGATGTCTGAAAGTTGTTTCATACCTGTGCACATCAAGACAAAAAAGTTGGTTTCTCAGTGCATTCAATGCTTAGACAATACAAATAGTATACATTTCAATTTTACTCCAAAGCACTTACTGCAAACCTAATGGAAACAACTTAGATTAACTTCCCACATGATTCAGAGATGTCTGAAAGTTGTTTCATACCTGTGCATATCAAGAGAAAAAAGTTGATTTCACAGTGAATAGAATGCTTTGACATAAAAGCAGTATACATTTCAATTGTACTCAAAAGTCCTGACTGCAAACCTAATGCAAACACATTTGGTTAACTTCCCAGATGAGTATGACTAGGTTTAAAGTTGTTTCATGCCTCAGTTCATCAAGACAAAAAAGTTACTTTCTCAGTACTTCTATGCTCTGACATTAAGGTAGTACACATCTGAATTGTACACCAAAGTACTTACTGCAAACTAATGGAAGCACCTTAGGTTAACTTTCCACATGATTATGAGTAGTTTGAAAGTTGTTTCATGGCTGTACACATCAACAGAAAAAAGTTGTTATCTCAGTGCATGCAATGCTTAGACAAGACAAATAGTATACATTTCAATTTTACTCCAAAGCACTTACTGCAAACCTAATGGAAACACTTTAGGTTAACTTCCCACATGATTCTGAGATGTCTGAAAATTGTTTCATACCTGTGCAGATAAAGACAAAAAAGTTGATTTCACAGTGAATAGAATGCTTTGACATAAAGGTAGCATACATTTCAATTGTACTCAAAAGTCCTGACTGCAAACCTAACGCAAACACATTTGGTTAACTTCCCACATGAGTATGAGTAGGTTTAAAGTTGTTTCATGGCTGTACACATCAACACAAAAAAGTTGTTATCTCAGTGCCTGCAATGCTTAGACAATACAAATAGTATACATTTCAATTTTACACCAAAATACTTACTGCAAACCTAACGGAAACAACTTAGATTAACTTCCCACATGATTCTGAGATGTCTGAAAGTTGTTTCATACCTGTGCACATCAAGACAATAAAGTTGGTTTCTCAGTGCATGTAATGCTTTTACAATACAAATAGTATACATTTCAATTTTACACCAAAGCACTTACTGCAAACCTAATGGAAACACCTTAGGTTAACTTTCCACATGATTATGAGTAGTTTGAAAGTTGTTTCTTGGCTGTACACATCAACAGAAAAAAGTTGTTATCTCAGTGCATGCAATGCTTAGACAATACAAATAGTATACATTTCAATTTTACTCCAAAGCACTTACTGCAAACCTAATGGAAACACCTTAGGTTAACTTCCCACATGATTCTGAGATGTCTGAAAGTTGTTTCATACCTGTGCACATAAAGACAAACAAGTTGATTTTACAGTGAATAGAATGCTTTGACATAAAAGTAGTATACATTTCAATTTTACACCAAAGCACTTACTGCAAACCTAATGGAAACACTTTAGGTTAACGTTCCACATGATTATTAGTAGCTTAAAAGTTGTTTCATGGCTGTACACATCAACACAAAAAAGTTGTTATCTCAGTGCATGCAATGCTTAGACAATACAAATAGTATACATTTCAATTTTACACCAAAGCACTTACTGCAATCCTAATGAAAACACTCTAGGTTAACTTCCCACATGATTCTGAGTTGTCTGAAAGTTGTTTCATACCTGTGCACATAAAGACAAAAAAGTTGATTTCACAGTGATTAGAATGCTTTGACATAAAAGTAGTATACATTTCAATTGTACTCAAACGTCCTGACTGCAAACCTAATGCAAACAGATTTGGTTAACTTCCCAGATGAGTATGACTAGGTTTAAAGTTGTTTCATGCCTCAGTTCATCAAGACAAAAAAGTTACTTTCTCAGTACTACTATGCTCTGACATTAAGGTAGTATACATCTCAATTTTACACCAAAGTACTTACTGCTAACTAATGGAAACACCTTAGGTTAACTTCCCACATGATTATGAGTAGTTTGAAAGTTGTTTCATGGCTGTACACATCAACACGAAAAAGTTGTTATCTCAGTGCATGCAATGCTTAGACAATACAAATAGTATACATTTCAATTTTACACCAAAGCACTTACTGCAAACCTAATGGAAACACTTTAGGTTAACTTCCCACATGATTCTGAGATGTCTGACAGTTGTTTCATACCTGTGCACATAAAGACAAAAAAGTTGATTTCACAGTGAATAGAATGCTTTGACATAAAAGTAGTATACATTTCAATTGTACTCAAAAGTCCTGACTGCAAACCTAATGCAAACACATTTGGTTAACTTCCCAGATGAGTATGACAAGGTTTAAAGTTGTTTCATGCCTCAGTTCATCAAGATAAAAAAGTTACTTTCTCAGTACTACTATGCTCTGACATTAAGGTAGTACACATCTGAATTTTACACCAAAGTACTTACTGCAAACTAATGGAAACACCTTAGGTTAACTTCCCACATGATTATGAGTAGTTTGAAAGTTGTTTCATGGCTGTACACATCAACACAAAAAAGTTGTTATCTCAGTGCATGCAATGCTTAGACAATACAAATAGTATACATTTCAATTTTACACCAAAATACTTACTGCAAAACTAATGGAAACAACTTAGATTAACTTCCCACATGATTCTGAGATGTCTGAAAGTTGTTTCATACCTGTGCACATCAAGACAAAAAAGTTGGTTTCTCAGTGCATGCAATGCTTTTACAATACAAATAGTATACATTTCAATTTTACACCAAAGCACTTACTGCAAACCTAATGGAAACACCTTAGGTTAACTTTCCACATGATTATGAGTAGTTTGAAAGTTGTTTCATGGCTGTACACATCAACAGAAAAAAGTTGTTATCTCAGTGCATTCAGTGCTTAGACAATACAAATAGTATACATTTCAATTTTACTCCAAAGCACTTACTGCAAACCTAATGGAAACAACTTAGATTAACTTCCCACATGATTCAGAGATGTCTGAAAGTTGTTTCATACCTGTGCATATCAAGACAAAAAAGTTGATTTCACAGTGAATAGAATGCTTTGACATAAAAGCAGTATACATTTCAATTGTACTCAAAAGTCCTGACTGCAAACCTAATGCAAACACATTTGGTTAACTTCCCAGATGAGTATGACTAGGTTTAAAGTTGTTTCATGCCTCAGTTCATCAAGACAAAAAAGTTACTTTCTCAGTACTTCTATGCTCTGACATTAAGGTAGTACACATCTGAATTGTACACCAAAGTACTTACTGCAAACTAATGGAAGCAGCTTAGGTTAACTTCCCACATGATTATGAGTATTTTGAAAGTTGTTTCATGGCTGTACACATCAACACAAAAAAGTTGTTATCTCAGTGCATGCAATGCTTAGACAATACAAATAGTATACATTTCAATTTTACACCAAAGTACTTACTGCAAACCTAATGGAAACAACTTAGATTAACTTCCCACATGATTCTGAGATGTCTGAAAGTTGTTTCATACCTGTGCACATCAAGACAAAAAAGTTGTTTTTTCAGTGCATGCAATGCTTTCACAAAACATATAGTATACATTTCAATTTTACACCAAAGCACTTACTGCAAAACTAATGGAAACACCTTAGGTTAACTTTCCACATGATTATGAGTAGTTTGAAAGTTGTTTCATGGCTGTACACATCAACACAAAAAAGTTGTTATCTCAGTGCATGCAATGCTTAGACAATACAAATAGTATACATTTCAATTTTATTCCAAAGCACTTACTGCAAACCTAATGGAAACACTTTAGGTTAACTTCCCACATGATTCTGAGATGTCTGAAAATTGTTTCATACCTGTGCAGATAAAGACAAAAAAGTTGATTTCACAGTGAATAGAATGCTTTGAAATAAAGGTAGTATACATTTCAATTGTACTCAAAAGTCCTGACTGCAAACCTAACGCAAACACATTCGGTTAACTTCCCACATGAGTATGACAAGGTTTAAAGTTGTTTCATGCCTCAGTTCATCAAGATAAAAAAGTTACTTTCTCAGTACTACTATGCTCTGACATTAAGGTAGTACACATCTGAATTTTACACCAAAGTACTTACTGCAAACTAATGGAAACACCTTAGATGAACTTCCCACATGATTCTGAGATGTCTGAAAGTTGTTTCATACCTGTGCACATCAAGACAAAAAAGTTGGTTTCTCAGTGCATGCAATGCTTTTACAATACAAATAGTATACATTTCAATTTTACACCAAAGCACTTACTGCAAACCTAATGGAAACACCTTAGGTTAACTTTCCACATGATTATGAGTAGTTTGAAAGTTGTTTCATGGCTGTACACATCAACAGAAAAAAGTTGTTATCTCGGTGCATTCAATGCTTAGACAATACAAATAGTATACATTTCAATTTTACTCCAAAGCACTTACTGCAAACCTAATGGAAACAACTTAGATTAACTTCCCACATGATTCAGAGATGTCTGAAAGTTGTTTCATACCTGTGCATATCAAGACAAAAAAGTTGATTTCACAGTGAATAGAATGCTTTGACATAAAAGCAGTATACATTTCAATTGTACTCAAAAGTCCTGACTGCAAACCTAATGCAAACACATTTGGTTAACTTCCCAGATGAGTATGACTAGGTTTAAAGTTGTTTCATGCCTCAGTTCATCAAGACAAAAAAGTTACTTTCTCAGTACTTCTATGCTCTGACATTAAGGTAGTACACATCTGAATTGTACACCAAAGTACTTACTGCAAACTAATGGAAGCACCTTAGGTTAACTTTCCACATGATTATGAGTAGTTTGAAAGTTGTTTCATGGCTGTACACATCAACAGAAAAACGTTGTTATCTCAGTGCATGCAATGCTTAGACAAGACAAATAGTATACATTTCAATTTTACTCCAAAGCACTTACTGCAAACCTAATGGAAACACTTTAGGTTAACTTCCCACATGATTCTGAGATGTCTGAAAATTGTTTCATACCTGTGCAGATAAAGACAAAAAAGTTGATTTCACAGTGAATAGAATGCTTTGACATAAAGGTAGCATACATTTCAATTGTACTCAAAAGTCCTGACTGCAAACCTAACGCAAACACATTTGGTTAACTTCCCACATGAGTATGAGTAGGTTTAAAGTTGTTTCATGGCTGTACACATCAACACAAAAAAGTTGTTATCTCAGTGCCTGCAATGCTTAGACAATACAAATAGTATACATTTCAATTTTACACCAAAATACTTACTGCAAACCTAACGGAAACAACTTAGATTAACTTCCCACATGATTCTGAGATGTCTGAAAGTTGTTTCATACCTGTGCACATCAAGACAATAAAGTTGGTTTCTCAGTGCATGTAATGCTTTTACAATACAAATAGTATACATTTCAATTTTACACCAAAGCACTTACTGCAAACCTAATGGAAACACCTTAGGTTAACTTTCCACATGATTATGAGTAGTTTGAAAGTTGTTTCTTGGCTGTACACATCAACAGAAAAAAGT
This sequence comes from Mobula birostris, assembly GCF_030028105.1. Lineage (NCBI taxonomy): Eukaryota > Metazoa > Chordata > Chondrichthyes > Myliobatiformes > Myliobatidae > Mobula > Mobula birostris. Next base: position 74,234 of record NW_027278380.1, on the reverse strand, counting down.
TGTTATCTCAGCGCATGCAATGCTTAGACAATACAAATAGTATACATTTCAATTTTACTCCAAAGCACTTACTGCAAACCTAATGGAAACACCTTAGGTTAACTTCCCACATGATTCTGAGATGTCTGAAAGTTGTTTCATACCTGTGCACATAAAGACAAACAAGTTGATTTTACAGTGAATAGAATGCTTTGACATAAAAGTAGTATACATTTCAATTTTACACCAAAGCACTTACTGCAAACCTAATGGAAACACTTTAGGTTAACGTTCCACATGATTATTAGTAGATTAAAAGTTGTTTCATGGCTGTACACATCAACACAAAAAAGTTGTTATCTCAGTGCATGCAATGCTTAGACAATACAAATAGTATACATTTCAATTTTACACCAAAGCACTTACTGCAATCCTAATGAAAACACTCTAGGTTAACTTCCCACATGATTCTGAGTTGTCTGAAAGTTGTTTCATACCTGTGCACATAAAGACAAAAAAGTTGATTTCACAGTGATTAGAATGCTTTGACATAAAAGTAGTATACATTTCAATTGTACTCAAACGTCCTGACTGCAAACCTAATGCAAACACATTTGGTTAACTTCCCAGATGAGTATGACTAGGTTTAAAGTTGTTTCATGCCTCAGTTCATCAAGACAAAAAAGTTACTTTCTCAGTACCACTATGCTCTGACATTAAGGTAGTATACATCTCAATTTTACACCAAAGTACTTACTGCTAACTAATGGAAACACCTTAGGTTAACTTCCCACATGATTATGAGTAGTTTGAAAGTTGTTTCATGGCTGTACACATCAACACAAAAAAGTTGTTATCTCAGTGCATGCAATGCTTAGACAATACAAATAGTATACATTTCAATTTTACACCAAAGCACTTACTGCAAACCTAATGGAAACACTTTAGGTTAACTTCCCACATGATTCTGAGATGTCTGACAGTTGTTTCATACCTGTGCACATAAAGACAAAAAAGTTGATTTCACAGTGAATAGAATGCTTTGACATAAAAGTAGTATACATTTCAATTGTACTCAAAAGTCCTGACTGCAAACCTAATGCAAACACATTTGGTTAACTTCCCAGATGAGTATGACAAGGTTTAAAGTTGTTTCATGCCTCAGTTCATCAAGATAAAAAAGTTACTTTCTCAGTACTACTATGCTCTGACATTAAGGTAGTACACATCTGAATTTTACACCAAAGTACTTACTGCAAACTAATGGAAGCACCTTAGGTTAACTTCCCACATGATTATGAGTATTTTGAAAGTTGTTTCATGGCTGTACACATCAACACAAAAAAGTTGTTATCTCAGTGCATGCAATGCTTAGACAATACAAATAGTATACATTTCAATTTTACACCAAAGTACTTACTGCAAACCTACTGGAAACAACTTAGATTAACTTCCCACATGATTCTGAGATGTCTGAAAGTTGTTTCATGCCTGTGCACATCAAGACAAAAAAGTTGTTTTTTCAGTGCATGCAATGCTTTCACAAAACATATAGTATACATTTCAATTTTACACCAAAGCACTTACTGCAAAACTAATGGAAACACCTTAGGTTAACTTTCCACATGATTATGAGTAGTTTGAAAGTTGTTTCATGGCTGTACACATCAACACAAAAAAGTTGTTATCTCAGTGCATGCAATGCTTAGACAATACAAATAGTATACATTTCAATTTTATTCCAAAGCACTTACTGCAAACCTAATGGAAACACTTTAGGTTAACTTCCCACATGATTCTGAGATGTCTGAAAATTGTTTCATACCTGTGCAGATAAAGACAAAAAAGTTGATTTCACAGTGAATAGAATGCTTTGACATAAAAGTAGTATACATTTCAATTTTACACCAAAGCACTTACTGCAAACCTAATGGAAACACTTTAGGTTAACGTTCCACATGATTATTAGTAGCTTAAAAGTTGTTTCATGGCTGTACACATCAACACAAAAAAGTTGTTATCTCAGTGCATGCAATGCTTAGACAATACAAATAGTATACATTTCAATTTTACACCAAAGCACTTACTGCAATCCTAATGAAAACACTCTAGGTTAACTTCCCACATGATTCTGAGTTGTCTGAAAGTTGTTTCATACCTGTGCACATAAAGACAAAAAAGTTGATTTCACAGTGATTAGAATGCTTTGACATAAAAGTAGTATACATTTCAATTGTACTCAAACGTCCTGACTGCAAACCTAATGCAAACACATTTGGTTAACTTCCCAGATGAGTATGACTAGGTTTAAAGTTGTTTCATGCCTCAGTTCATCAAGACAAAAAAGTTACTTTCTCAGTACTACTATGCTCTGACATTAAGGTAGTATACATCTCAATTTTACACCAAAGTACTTACTGCTAACTAATGGAAATACCTTAGGTTAACTTCCCACATTATTATGAGTAGTTTGAAAGTTGTTTCATGGCTGTACACATCAACACAAAAAAGTTGTTATCTCAGTGCATGCAATGCTTAGACAATACAAATAGTATACATTTCAATTTTACACCAAAATACTTACTGCAAAACTAATGGAAACAACTTAGATTAACTTCCCACATGATTCTGAGATGTCTGAAAGTTGTTTCATACCTGTGCACATCAAGACAAAAAAGTTGGTTTCTCAGTGCATGCAATGCTTTTACAATACAAATAGTATACATTTCAATTTTACACCAAAGCACTTACTGCAAACCTAATGGAAACACCTTAGGTTAACTTTCCACATGATTATGAGTAGTTTGAAAGTTGTTTCATGGCTGTACACATCAACAGAAAAAAGTTGTTATCTCAGTGCATTCAGTGCTTAGACAATACAAATAGTATACATTTCAATTTTACTCCAAAGCACTTACTGCAAACCTAATGGAAACAACTTAGATTAACTTCCCACATGATTCAGAGATGTCTGAAAGTTGTTTCATACCTGTGCATATCAAGACAAAAAAGTTGATTTCACAGTGAATAGAATGCTTTGACATAAAAGCAGTATACATTTCAATTGTACTCAAAAGTCCTGACTGCAAACCTAATGCAAACACATTTGGTTAACTTCCCAGATGAGTATGACTAGGTTTAAAGTTGTTTCATGCCTCAGTTCATCAAGACAAAAAAGTTACTTTCTCAGTACTTCTATGCTCTGACATTAAGGTAGTACACATCTGAATTGTACACCAAAGTACTTACTGCAAACTAATGGAAGCACCTTAGGTTAACTTCCCACATGATTATGAGTATTTTGAAAGTTGTTTCATGGCTGTACACATCAACACAAAAAAGTTGTTATCTCAGTGCATGCAATGCTTAGACAATACAAATAGTATACATTTCAATTTTACACCAAAGCACTTACTGCAAACCTAATGGAAACACCTTAGGTTAACTTTCCACATGATTATGAGTAGTTTGAAAGTTGTTTCATGGCTGTACACATCAACAGAAAAAAGTTGTTATCTCAGTGCATTCAGTGCTTAGACAATACAAATAGTATACATTTCAATTTTACTCCAAAGCACTTACTGCAAACCTAATGGAAACAACTTAGATTAACTTCCCACATGATTCAGAGATGTCTGAAAGTTGTTTCATACCTGTGCATATCAAGACAAAAAAGTTGATTTCACAGTGAATAGAATGCTTTGACATAAAAGCAGTATACATTTCAATTGTACTCAAAAGTCCTGACTGCAAACCTAATGCAAACACATTTGGTTAACTTCCCAGATGAGTATGACTAGGTTTAAAGTTGTTTCATGCCTCAGTTCATCAAGACAAAAAAGTTACTTTCTCAGTACTTCTATGCTCTGACATTAAGGTAGTACACATCTGAATTGTACACCAAAGTACTTACTGCAAACTAATGGAAGCACCTTAGGTTAACTTCCCACATGATTATGAGTAATTTGAAAGTTGTTTCATGGCTGTACACATCAACACAAAAAAGTTGTTATCTCAGTGCATGCAATGCTTAGACAATACAAATAGTATACATTTCAATTTTACACCAAAGTACTTACTGCAAACCTAATGGAAACAACTTAGATTAACTTCCCACATGATTCTGAGATGTCTGAAAGTTGTTTCATACCTGTGCACATCAAGACAAAAAAGTTGTTTTTTCAGTGCATGCAATGCTTTCACAAAACATATAGTATACATTTCAATTTTACACCAAAGCACTTACTGCAAAACTAATGGAAACACCTTAGGTTAACTTTCCACATGATTATGAGTAGTTTGAAAGTTGTTTCATGGCTGTACACATCAACACAAAAAAGTTGTTATCTCAGTGCATGCAATGCTTAGACAATACAAATAGTATACATTTCAATTTTATTCCAAAGCACTTACTGCAAACCTAATGGAAACACTTTAGGTTAACTTCCCACATGATTCTGAGATGTCTGACAGTTGTTTCATACCTGTGCACATAAAGACAAAAAAGTTGATTTCACAGTGAATAGAATGCTTTGACATAAAAGTAGTATACATTTCAATTGTACTCAAAAGTCCTGACTGCAAACCTAATGCAAACACATTTGGTTAACTTCCCAGATGAGTATGACAAGGTTTAAAGTTGTTTCATGCCTCAGTTCATCAAGATAAAAAAGTTACTTTCTCAGTACTACTATGCTCTGACATTAAGGTAGTACACATCTGAATTTTACACCAAAGTACTTACTGCAAACTAATGGAAACACCTTAGGTTAACTTCCCACATGATTATGAGTAGTTTGAAAGTTGTTTCATGGCTGTACACATCAACACAAAAAAGTTGTTATCTCAGTGCATGCAATGCTTAGACAATACAAATAGTATACATTTCAATTTTACACCAAAATACTTACTGCAAAACTAATGGAAACAACTTAGATTAACTTCCCACATGATTCTGAGATGTCTGAAAGTTGTTTCATACCTGTGCACATCAAGACAAAAAAGTTGGTTTCTCAGTGCATGCAATGCTTTTACAATACAAATAGTATACATTTCAATTTTACACCAAAGCACTTACTGCAAACCTAATGGAAACACCTTAGGTTAACTTTCCACATGATTATGAGTAGTTTGAAAGTTGTTTCATGGCTGTACACATCAACAGAAAAAAGTTGTTATCTCAGTGCATTCAGTGCTTAGACAATACAAATAGTATACATTTCAATTTTACTCCAAAGCACTTACTGCAAACCTAATGGAAACAACTTAGATTAACTTCCCACATGATTCAGAGATGTCTGAAAGTTGTTTCATACCTGTGCATATCAAGACAAAAAAGTTGATTTCACAGTGAATAGAATGCTTTGACATAAAAGCAGTATACATTTCAATTGTACTCAAAAGTCCTGACTGCAAACCTAATGCAAACACATTTGGTTAACTTCCCAGATGAGTATGACTAGGTTTAAAGTTGTTTCATGCCTCAGTTCATCAAGACAAAAAAGTTACTTTCTCAGTACTTCTATGCTCTGACATTAAGGTAGTACACATCTGAATTGTACACCAAAGTACTTACTGCAAACTAATGGAAGCACCTTAGGTTAACTTCCCACATGATTATGAGTATTTTGAAAGTTGTTTCATGGCTGTACACATCAACACAAAAAAGTTGTTATCTCAGTGCATGCAATGCTTAGACAATACAAATAGTATACATTTCAATTTTACACCAAAGTACTTACTGCAAACCTAATGGAAACAACTTAGATTAACTTCCCACATGATTCTGAGATGTCTGAAAGTTGTTTCATGCCTGTGCACATCAAGACAAAAAAGTTGTTTTTTCAGTGCATGCAATGCTTTCACAAAACATATAGTATACATTTCAATTTTACACCAAAGCACTTACTGCAAAACTAATGGAAACACCTTAGGTTAACTTTCCACATGATTATGAGTAGTTTGAAAGTTGTTTCATGGCTGTACACATCAACACAAAAAAGTTGTTATCTCAGTGCATGCAATGCTTAGACAATACAAATAGTATACATTTCAATTTTATTCCAAAGCACTTACTGCAAACCTAATGGAAACACTTTAGGTTAACTTCCCACATGATTCTGAGATGTCTGAAAATTGTTTCATACCTGTGCAGATAAAGACAAAAAAGTTGATTTCACAGTGAATAGAATGCTTTGACATAAAAGTAGTATACATTTCAATTTTACACCAAAGCACTTACTGCAAACCTAATGGAAACACTTTAGGTTAACGTTCCACATGATTATTAGTAGCTTAAAAGTTGTTTCATGGCTGTACACATCAACACAAAAAAGTTGTTATCTCAGTGCATGCAATGCTTAGACAATACAAATAGTATACATTTCAATTTTACACCAAAGCACTTACTGCAATCCTAATGAAAACACTCTAGGTTAACTTCCCACATGATTCTGAGTTGTCTGAAAGTTGTTTCATACCTGTGCACATAAAGACAAAAAAGTTGATTTCACAGTGATTAGAATGCTTTGACATAAAAGTAGTATACATTTCAATTGTACTCAAACGTCCTGACTGCAAACCTAATGCAAACACATTTGGTTAACTTCCCAGATGAGTATGACTAGGTTTAAAGTTGTTTCATGCCTCAGTTCATCAAGACAAAAAAGTTACTTTCTCAGTACTACTATGCTCTGACATTAAGGTAGTATACATCTCAATTTTACACCAAAGTACTTACTGCTAACTAATGGAAACACCTTAGGTTAACTTCCCACATGATTATGAGTAGTTTGAAAGTTGTTTCATGGCTGTACACATCAACACAAAAAAGTTGTTATCTCAGTGCATGCAATGCTTAGACAATACAAATAGTATACATTTCAATTTTACACCAAAATACTTACTGCAAAACTAATGGAAACAACTTAGATTAACTTCCCACATGATTCTGAGATGTCTGAAAGTTGTTTCATACCTGTGCACATCAAGACAAAAAAGTTGGTTTCTCAGTGCATGCAATGCTTTTACAATACAAATAGTATACATTTCAATTTTACACCAAAGCACTTACTGCAAACCTAATGGAAACACCTTAGGTTAACTTTCCACATGATTATGAGTAGTTTGAAAGTTGTTTCATGGCTGTACACATCAACAGAAAAAAGTTGTTATCTCAGTGCATTCAGTGCTTAGACAATACAAATAGTATACATTTCAATTTTACTCCAAAGCACTTACTGCAAACCTAATGGAAACAACTTAGATTAACTTCCCACATGATTCAGAGATGTCTGAAAGTTGTTTCATACCTGTGCATATCAAGACAAAAAAGTTGATTTCACAGTGAATAGAATGCTTTGACATAAAAGCAGTATACATTTCAATTGTACTCAAAAGTCCTGACTGCAAACCTAATGCAAACACATTTGGTTAACTTCCCAGATGAGTATGACTAGGTTTAAAGTTGTTTCATGCCTCAGTTCATCAAGACAAAAAAGTTACTTTCTCAGTACTTCTATGCTCTGACATTAAGGTAGTACACATCTGAATTGTACACCAAAGTACTTACTGCAAACTAATGGAAGCACCTTAGGTTAACTTTCCACATGATTATGAGTATTTTGAAAGTTGTTTCATGGCTGTACACATCAACACAAAAAAGTTGTTATCTCAGTGCATGCAATGCTTAGACAATACAAATAGTATACATTTCAATTTTACACCAAAGCACTTACTGCAAACCTAATGGAAACACCTTAGGTTAACTTTCCACATGATTATGAGTAGTTTGAAAGTTGTTTCATGGCTGTACACATCAACAGAAAAAAGTTGTTATCTCAGTGCATTCAGTGCTTAGACAATACAAATAGTATACATTTCAATTTTACTCCAAAGCACTTACTGCAAACCTAATGGAAACAACTTAGATTAACTTCCCACATGATTCAGAGATGTCTGAAAGTTGTTTCATACCTGTGCATATCAAGACAAAAAAGTTGATTTCACAGTGAATAGAATGCTTTGACATAAAAGCAGTATACATTTCAATTGTACTCAAAAGTCCTGACTGCAAACCTAATGCAAACACATTTGGTTAACTTCCCAGATGAGTATGACTAGGTTTAAAGTTGTTTCATGCCTCAGTTCATCAAGACAAAAAAGTTACTTTCTCAGTACTTCTATGCTCTGACATTAAGGTAGTACACATCTGAATTGTACACCAAAGTACTTACTGCAAACTAATGGAAGCACCTTAGGTTAACTTCCCACATGATTATGAGTAATTTGAAAGTTGTTTCATGGCTGTACACATCAACACAAAAAAGTTGTTATCTCAGTGCATGCAATGCTTAGACAATACAAATAGTATACATTTCAATTTTACACCAAAGTACTTACTGCAAACCTAATGGAAACAACTTAGATTAACTTCCCACATGATTCTGAGATGTCTGAAAGTTGTTTCATACCTGTGCACATCAAGACAAAAAAGTTGTTTTTTCAGTGCATGCAATGCTTTCACAAAACATATAGTATACATTTCAATTTTACACCAAAGCACTTACTGCAAAACTAATGGAAACACCTTAGGTTAACTTTCCACATGATTATGAGTAGTTTGAAAGTTGTTTCATGGCTGTACACATCAACACAAAAAAGTTGTTATCTCAGTGCATGCAATGCTCAGACAATACAAATAGTATACATTTCAATTTTATTCCAAAGCACTTACTGCAAACCTAATGGAAACACTTTAGGTTAACTTCCCACATGATTCTGAGATGTCTGAAAATTGTTTCATACCTGTGCAGATAAAGACAAAAAAGTTGATTTCACAGTGAATAGAATGCTTTGACATAAAGGTAGTATACATTTCAATTGTACTCAAAAGTCCTGACTGCAAACCTAACGCAAACACATTCGGTTAACTTCCCACATGAGTATGACAAGGTTTAAAGTTGTTTCATGCCTCAGTTCATCAAGATAAAAAAGTTACTTTCTCAGTACTACTATGCTCTGACATTAAGGTAGTACACATCTGAATTTTACACCAAAGTACTTACTGCAAACTAATGGAAACACCTTAAGTTAACTTCCCACATGATTATGAGTAGTTTGAAAGTTGTTTCATGGCTGTACATATCAACAGAAAAAAGTTGTTATCTCAGTGCATGCAATGCTTAGACAATACAAATAGTATACATTTCAATTTTACACCAAAATACTTACTGCAAAACTAATGGAAACAACTTAGATTAACTTCCCACATGATTCTGAGATGTCTGAAAGTTGTTTCATACCTGTGCACATCAAGACAAAAAAGTTGGTTTCTCAGTGCATTCAATGCTTAGACAATACAAATAGTATACATTTCAATTTTACTCCAAAGCACTTACTGCAAACCTAATGGAAACAACTTAGATTAACTTCCCACATGATTCAGAGATGTCTGAAAGTTGTTTCATACCTGTGCATATCAAGACAAAAAAGTTGATTTCACAGTGAATAGAATGCTTTGACATAAAAGCAGTATACATTTCAATTGTACTCAAAAGTCCTGACTGCAAACCTAATGCAAACACATTTGGTTAACTTCCCAGATGAGTATGACTAGGTTTAAAGTTGTTTCATGCCTCAGTTCATCAAGACAAAAAAGTTACTTTCTCAGTACTTCTATGCTCTGACATTAAGGTTGTACACATCTGAATTGTACACCAAAGTACTTACTGCAAACTAATGGAAGCACCTTAGGTTAACTTTCCACATGATTATGAGTAGTTTGAAAGTTGTTTCATGGCTGTACACATCAACAGAAAAAAGTTGTTATCTCAGTGCATGCAATGCTTAGACAAGACAAATAGTATACATTTCAATTTTACTCCAAAGCACTTACTGCAAACCTAATGGAAACACTTTAGGTTAACTTCCCACATGATTCTGAGATGTCTGAAAATTGTTTCATACCTGTGCAGATAAAGACAAAAAAGTTGATTTCACAGTGAATAGAATGCTTTGACATAAAGGTAGCATACATTTCAATTGTACTCAAAAGTCCTGACTGCAAACCTAACGCAAACACATTTGGTTAACTTCCCACATGAGTATGAGTATGTTTAAAGTTGTTTCATGGCTGTACACATCAACACAAAAAAGTTGTTATCTCAGTGCCTGCAATGCTTAGACAATACAAATAGTATACATTTCAATTTTACACCAAAATACTTACTGCAAACCTAACGGAAACAACTTAGATTAGCTTCCCCACATGATTCTGAGATGTCTGAAAGTTGTTTCATACCTGTACACATCAACACAAAAAAGTTGTTATCTCAGTGCATGCAATGCTTAGACAATACAAATAGTATACATTTCAATTTTACTCCAAAGCACTTACTGCAAACCTAATGGAAACACCTTAGGTTAACTTCCCACATGATTCTGAGATGTCTGAAAGTTGTTTCATCCCTGTGCACATAAAGACAAACAAGTTGATTTTACAGTGAATAGAATGCTTTGACATAAAAGTAGTATACATTTCAATTTTACACCAAAGCACTTACTGCAAACCTAATGGAAACACTTTAGGTTAACGTTCCACATGATTATTAGTAGCTTAAAAGTTGTTTCATGGCTGTACACATCAACACAAAAAAGTTGTTATCTCAGTGCTTGCAATGCTTAGACAATACAAATAGTATACATTTCAATTTTACACCAAAGCACTTACTGCAATCCTAATGAAAACACTCTAGGTTAACTTCCCACATGATTCTGAGTTGTCTGAAAGTTGTTTCATACCTGTGCACATAAAGACAAAAAAGTTGATTTCACAGTGATTAGAATGCTTTGACATAAAAGTAGTATACATTTCAATTGTACTCAAACGTCCTGACTGCAAACCTAATGCAAACACATTTGGTTAACTTCCCAGATGAGTATGACTAGGTTTAAAGTTGTTTCATGCCTCAGTTCATCAAGACAAAAAAGTTACTTTCTCAGTACTACTATGCTCTGACATTAAGGTAGTATACATCTCAATTTTACACCAAAGTACTTACTGCTAACTAATGGAAACACCTTAGGTTAACTTCCCACATGATTATGAGTAGTTTGAAAGTTGTTTCATGGCTGTACACATCAACACAAAAAAGTTGTTATCTCAGTGCATGCAATGCTTAGACAATACAAATAGTATACATTTCAATTTTACACCAAAGCACTTACTGCAAACCTAATGGAAACACTTTAGGTTAACTTCCCACATGATTCTGAGATGTCTGACAGTTGTTTCATACCTGTGCACATAAAGACAAAAAAGTTGATTTCACAGTGAATAGAATGCTTTGACATAAAAGTAGTATACATTTCAATTGTACTCAAAAGTCCTGACTGCAAACCTAATGCAAACACATTTGGTTAACTTCCCAGATGAGTATGACAAGGTTTAAAGTTGTTTCATGCCTCAGTTCATCAAGATAAAAAAGTTACTTTCTCAGTACTACTATGCTCTGACATTAAGGTACTACACATCTGAATTTTACACCAAAGTACTTACTGCAAACTAATGGAAACACCTTAGGTTAACTTCCCACATGATTATGAGTAGTTTGAAAGTTGTTTCATGGCTGTACACATCAACACAAAAAAGTTGTTATCTCAGTGCATGCAATGCTTAGACAATACAAATAGTATACATTTCAATTTTACACCAAAATACTTACTGCAAAACTAATGGAAACAACTTAGATTAACTTCCCACATGATTCTGAGATGTCTGAAAGTTGTTTCATACCTGTGCACATCAAGACAAAAAAGTTGGTTTCTCAGTGCATGCAATGCTTTTACAATACAAATAGTATACATTTCAATTTTACACCAAAGCACTTACTGCAAACCTAATGGAAACACCTTAGGTTAACTTTCCACATGATTATGAGTAGTTTGAAAGTTGTTTCATGGCTGTACACATCAACAGAAAAAAGTTGTTAGCTCAGTGCATTCAGTGCTTAGACAATACAAATAGTATACATTTCAATTTTACTCCAAAGCACTTACTGCAAACCTAATGGAAACAACTTAGATTAACTTCCCACATGATTCAGAGATGTCTGAAAGTTGTTTCATACCTGTGCATATCAAGACAAAAAAGTTGATTTCACAGTGAATAGAATGCTTTGACATAAAAGCAGTATACATTTCAATTGTACTCAAAAGTCCTGACTGCAAACCTAATGCAAACACATTTGGTTAACTTCCCAGATGAGTATGACTAGGTTTAAAGTTGTTTCATGCCTCAGTTCATCAAGACAAAAAAGTTACTTTCTCAGTACTTCTATGCTCTGACATTAAGGTAGTACACATCTGAATTGTACACCAAAGTACTTACTGCAAACTAATGGAAGCACCTTAGGTTAACTTCCCACATGATTATGAGTATTTTGAAAGTTGTTTCATGGCTGTACACATCAACACAAAAAAGTTGTTATCTCAGTGCATGCAATGCTTAGACAATACAAATAGTATACATTTCAATTTTACACCAAAGTACTTACTGCAAACCTAATGGAAACAACTTAGATTAACTTCCCACATGATTCTGAGATGTCTGAAAGTTGTTTCATGCCTGTGCACATCAAGACAAAATAGTTGTTTTTTCAGTGCATGCAATGCTTTCACAAAACATATAGTATACATTTCAATTTTACACCAAAGCACTTACTGCAAAACTAATGGAAACACCTTAGGTTAACTTTCCACATGATTATGAGTAGTTTGAAAGTTGTTTCATGGCTGTACACATCAACACAAAAAAGTTGTTATCTCAGTGCATGCAATGCTTAGACAATACAAATAGTATACATTTCAATTTTACTCCAAAGCACTTACTGCAAACCTAATGGAAACACTTTAGGTTACTTCCCACATGATTCTGAGATGTCTGAAAATTGTTTCATACCTGTGCAGATAAAGACAAAAAAGTTGATTTCACAGTGAATAGAATGCTTTGACATAAAAGTAGTATACATTTCAATTTTACACCAAAGCACTTACTGCAAACCTAATGGAAACACTTTAGGTTAACGTTCCACATGATTATTAGTAGCTTAAAAGTTGTTTCATGGCTGTACACATCAACACAAAAAAGTTGTTATCTCAGTGCATGCAATGCTTAGACAATACAAATAGTATATATTTCAATTTTACACCAAAGCACTTACTGCAATCCTAATGAAAACACTCTAGGTTAACTTCCCACATGATTCTGAGTTGTCTGAAAGTTGTTTCATACCTGTGCACATAAAGACAAAAAAGTTGATTTCACAGTGATTAGAATGCTTTGACATAAAAGTAGTATACATTTCAATTGTACTCAAACGTCCTGACTGCAAACCTAATGCAAACACATTTGGTTAACTTCCCAGATGAGTATGACTAGGTTTAAAGTTGTTTCATGCCTCAGTTCATCAAGACAAAAAAGTTACTTTCTCAGTACTACTATGCTCTGACATTAAGGTAGTATACATCTCAATTTTACACCAAAGTACTTACTGCTAACTAATGGAAACACCTTAGGTTAACTTCCCACATGATTATGAGTAGTTTGAAAGTTGTTTCATGGCTGTACACATCAAGACAAAAAAGTTGTTATCTCAGTGCATGCAATGCTTAGACAATACAAATAGTATACATTTCAATTTTACACCAAAGCACTTACTGCAAACCTAATGGAAACACCTTAGGTTAACTTTCCACATGATTATGAGTAGTTTGAAAGTTGTTTCATGGCTGTACACATCAACAGAAAAAAGTTGTTATCTCAGTGCATTCAGTGCTTAGACAATACAAATAGTATACATTTCAATTTTACTCCAAAGCACTTACTGCAAACCTAATGGAAACAACTTAGATTAACTTCCCACATGATTCAGAGATGTCTGAAAGTTGTTTCATACCTGTGCATATCAAGACAAAGAAGTTGATTTCACAGTGAATAGAATGCTTTGACATAAAAGCAGTATACATTTCAATTGTACTCAAAAGTCCTGACTGCAAACCTAATGCAAACACATTTGGTTAACTTCCCAGATGAGTATGACTAGGTTTAAAGTTGTTTCATGCCTCAGTTCATCAAGACAAAAAAGTTACTTTCTCAGTACTTCTATGCTCTGACATTAAGGTAGTACACATCTGAATTGTACACCAAAGTACTTACTGCAAACTAATGGAAGCACCTTAGGTTAACTTCCCACATGATTATGAGTATTTTGAAAGTTGTTTCATGGCTGTACACATCAACACAAAAAAGTTGTTATCTCAGTGCATGCAATGCTTAGACAATACAAATAGTATACATTTCAATTTTACACCAAAGTACTTACTGCAAACCTAATGGAAACAACTTAGATTAACTTCCCACATGATTCTGAGATGTCTGAAAGTTGTTTCATACCTGTGCACATCAAGACAAAAAAGTTGTTTTTTCAGTGCATGCAATGCTTTCACAAAACATATAGTATACATTTCAATTTTACACCAAAGCACTTACTGCAAAACTAATGGAAACACCTTAGGTTAACTTTCCACATGATTATGAGTAGTTTGAAAGTTGTTTCATGGCTGTACACATCAACACAAAAAAGTTGTTATCTCAGTGCATGCAATGCTTAGACAATACAAATAGTATACATTTCAATTTTATTCCAAAGCACTTACTGCAAACCTAATGGAAACACTTTAGGTTAACTTCCCACATGATTCTGAGATGTCTGAAAATTGTTTCATACCTGTGCAGATAAAGACAAAAAAGTTGATTTCACAGTGAATAGAATGCTTTGACATAAAGGTAGTATACATTTCAATTGTACTCAAAAGTCCTGACTGCAAACCTAACGCAAACACATTCGGTTAACTTCCCACATGAGTATGACAAGGTTTAAAGTTGTTTCATGCCTCAGTTCATCAAGATAAAAAAGTTACTTTCTCAGTACTACTATGCTCTGACATTAAGGTAGTACACATCTGAATTTTACACCAAAGTACTTACTGCAAACCTAATGGAAACACCTTAAGTTAACTTCCCACATGATTATGAGTAGTTTGAAAGTTGTTTCATGGCTGTACACATCAACAGAAAAAAGTTGTTATCTCAGTGCATGCAATGCTTAGACAATACAAATAGTATACATTTCAATTTTACACCAAAATACTTACTGCAAAACTAATGGAAACAACTTAGATTAACTTCGCACATGATTCTGAGATGTCTGAAAGTTGTTTCATACCTGTGCACATCAAGACAAAAAAGTTGGTTTCTCAGTGCATTCAATGCTTAGACAATACAAATAGTATACATTTCAATTTTACTCCAAAGCACTTACTGCAAACCTAATGGAAACAACTTAGATTAACTTCCCACATGATTCAGAGATGTCTGAAAGTTGTTTCATACCTGTGCATATCAAGACAAAAAAGTTGATTTCACAGTGAATAGAATGCTTTGACATAAAAACAGTATACATTTCAATTGTACTCAAAAGTCCTGACTGCAAACCTAATGCAAACACATTTGGTTAACTTCCCAGATGAGTATGACTAGGTTTAAAGTTGTTTCATGCCTCAGTTCATCAAGACAAAAAAGTTACTTTCTCAGTACTTCTATGCTCTGACATTAAGGTAGTACACATCTGAATTGTACACCAAAGTACTTACTGCAAACTAATGGAAGCACCTTAGGTTAACTTTCCACATGATTATGAGTAGTTTGAAAGTTGTTTCATGGCTGTACACATCAACAGAAAAAAGTTGTTATCTCAGTGCATGCAATGCTTAGACAAGACAAATAGTATACATTTCAATTTTACTCCAAAGCACTTACTGCAAACCTAATGGAAACACTTTAGGTTAACTTCCCACATGATTCTGAGATGTCTGAAAATTGTTTCATACCTGTGCAGATAAAGACAAAAAAGTTGATTTCACAGTGAATAGAATGCTTTGACATAAAGGTAGCATACATTTCAATTGTACTCAAAAGTCCTGACTGCAAACCTAACGCAAACACATTTGGTTAACTTCCCACATGAGTATGAGTAGGTTTAAAGTTGTTTCATGGCTGTACACATCAACACAAAAACGTTGTTATCTCAGTGCCTGCAATGCTTAGACAATACAAATAGTATACATTTCAATTTTACACCAAAATACTTACTGCAAACCTAACGGAAACAACTTAGATTAACTTCCCACATGATTCTGAGATGTCTGAAAGTTGTTTCATACCTGTGCACATCAAGACAATAAAGTTGGTTTCTCAGTGCATGTAATGCTTTTACAATACAAATAGTATACATTTCAATTTTACACCAAAGCACTTACTGCAAACCTAATGGAAACACCTTAGGTTAACTTTCCACATGATTATGAGTAGTTTGAAAGTTGTTTCTTGGCTGTACACATCAACAGAAAAAAGTTGTTATCTCAGTGCATGCAATGCTTAGACAATACAAATAGTATACATTTCAATTTTACTCCAAAGCACTTACTGCAAACCTAATGGAAACACCTTAGGTTAACTTCCCACATGATTCTGAGATGTCTGAAAGTTGTTTCATACCTGTGCACATAAAGACAAACAAGTTGATTTTACAGTGAATAGAATGCTTTGACATAAAAGTAGTATACATTTCAATTTTACACCAAAGCACTTACTGCAAACCTAATGGAAACACTTTAGGTTAACGTTCCACATGATTATTAGTAGCTTAAAAGTTGTTTCATGGCTGTACACATCAACACAAAAAAGTTGTTATCTCAGTGCATGCAATGCTTAGACAATACAAATAGTATACATTTCAATTTTACACCAAAGCACTTACTGCAATCCTAATGAAAACACTCTAGGTTAACTTCCCACATGATTCTGAGTTGTCTGAAAGTTGTTTCATACCTGTGCACATAAAGACAAAAAAGTTGATTTCACAGTGATTAGAATGCTTTGACATAAAAGTAGTATACATGTCAATTGTACTCAAACGTCCTGACTGCAAACCTAATGCAAACAGATTTGGTTAACTTCCCAGATGAGTATGACTAGGTTTAAAGTTGTTTCATGCCTCAGTTCATCAAGAGAAAAAAGTTACTTTCTCAGAACTACTATGCTCTGACATTAAGGTAGTATACATCTCAATTTTACACCAAAGTACTTACTGCTAACTAATGGAAACACCTTAGGTTAACTTCCCACATGATTATGAGTAGTTTGAAAGTTGTTTCATGGCTGTACACATCAACACAAAAAAGTTGTTATCTCAGTGCATGCAATGCTTAGACAATACAAATAGTATACATTTCAATTTTACACCAAAGCACTTACTGCAAACCTAATGGAAACACTTTAGGTTAACTTCCCACATGATTCTGAGATGTCTGACAGTTGTTTCATACCTGTGCACATAAAGACAAAAAAGTTGATTTCACAGTGAATAGAATGCTTTGACATAAAAGTAGTATACATTTCAATTGTACTCAAAAGTCCTGACTGCAAACCTAATGCAAACACATTTGGTTAACTTCCCAGATGAGTATGACAAGGTTTAAAGTTGTTTCATGCCTCAGTTCATCAAGATAAAAAAGTTACTTTCTCAGTACTACTATGCTCTGACATTAAGGTAGTACACATCTGAATTTTACACCAAAGTACTTACTGCAAACTAATGGAAACACCTTAGGTTAACTTCCCACATGATTATGAGTAGTTTGAAAGTTGTTTCATGGCTGTACACATCAACACAAAAAAGTTGTTATCTCAGTGCATGCAATGCTTAGACAACACAAATAGTATACATTTCAATTGTACACCAAAATACTTACTGCAAAACTAATGGAAACAACTTAGATTAACTTCCCACATGATTCTGAGATGTCTGAAAGTTGTTTCATACCTGTGCACATCAAGACAAAAAAGTTGGTTTCTCAGTGCATGCAATGCTTTTACAATACAAATAGTATACATTTCAATTTTACACCAAAGCACTTACTGCAAACCTAATGGAAACACCTTAGGTTAACTTTCCACATGATTATGAGTAGTTTGAAAGTTGTTTCATGGCTGTACACATCAACAGAAAAAAGTTGTTATCTCAGTGCATTCAGTGCTTAGACAATACAAATAGCATACATTTCAATTTTACTCCAAAGCACTTACTGCAAACCTAATGGAAACAACTTAGATTAACTTCCCACATGATTCAGAGATGTCTAAAAGTTGTTTCATACCTGTGCATATCAAGACAAAAAAGTTGATTTCACAGTGAATAGAATGCTTTGACATAAAAGCAGTATACATTTCAATTGTACTCAAAAGTCCTGACTGCAAACCTAATGCAAACACATTTGGTTAACTTCCCAGATGAGTATGACTAGGTTTAAAGTTCTTTCATGCCTCAGTTCATCAAGACAAAAAAGTTACTTTCTCAGTACTTCTATGCTCTGACATTAAGGTAGTACACATCTGAATTGTACACCAAAGTACTTACTGCAAACTAATGGAAGCACCTTAGGTTAACTTCCCACATGATTATGAGTATTTTGAAAGTTGTTTCATGGCTGTACACATCAACACAAAAAAGTTGTTATCTCAGTGCATGCAATGCTTAGACAATACAAATAGTATACATTTCAATTTTACACCAAAGTACTTACTGCAAACCTAATGGAAACAACTTAGATTAACTTCCCACATGATTCTGAGATGTCTGAAAGTTGTTTCATACCTGTGCACATCAAGACAAAAAAGTTGTTTTTTCAGTGCATGCAATGCTTTCACAAAACATATAGTATACATTTCAATTTTACACCAAAGCACTTACTGCAAAACTAATGGAAACACCTTAGGTTAACTTTCCACATGATTATGAGTAGTTTGAAAGTTGTTTCATGGCTGTACACATCAACACAAAAAAGTTGTTATCTCAGTGCATGCAATGCTTAGACAATACAAATAGTATACATTTCAATTTTATTCCAAAGCACTTACTGCAAACCTAATGGAAACACTTTAGGTTAACTTCCCACATGATTCTGAGATGTCTGAAAATTGTTTCATACCTGTGCAGATAAAGACAAAAAAGTTGATTTCACAGTGAATAGAATGCTTTGACATAAAGGTAGTATACATTTCAATTGTACTCAAAAGTCCTGACTGCAAACCTAACGCAAACACATTCGGTTAACTTCCCACATGAGTATGACAAGGTTTAAAGTTGTTTCATGCCTCAGTTCATCAAGATAAAAAAGTTACTTTCTCAGTACTACTATGCTCTGACATTAAGGTAGTACACATCTGAATTTTACACCAAAGTACTTACTGCAAACTAATGGAAACACCTTAAGTTAACTTCCCACATGATTATGAGTAGTTTGAAAGTTGTTTCATGGCTGTACACATCAACAGAAAAAAGTTGTTATCTCAGTGCATGCAATGCTTAGACAATACAAATAGTATACATTTCAATTTTACACCAAAATACTTACTGCAAAACTAATGGAAACAACTTAGATTAACTTCCCACATGATTCTGAGATCTCTGAAAGTTGTTTCATACCTGTGCACATCAAGACAAAAAAGTTGGTTTCTCAGTGCATTCAATGCTTAGACAATACAAATAGTATACATTTCAATTTTACTCCAAAGCACTTACTGCAAACCTAATGGAAACAACTTAGATTAACTTCCCACATGATTCAGAGATGTCTGAAAGTTGTTTCATACCTGTGCATATCAAGACAAAAAAGTTGATTTCACAGTGAATAGAATGCTTTGACATAAAAGCAGTATACATTTCAATTGTACTCAAAAGTCCTGACTGCAAACCTAATGCAAACACATTTGGTTAACTTCCCAGATGAGTATGACTAGGTTTAAAGTTGTTTCATGCCTCAGTTCATCAAGACAAAAAAGTTACTTTCTCAGTACTTCTATGCTCTGACATTAAGGTAGTACACATCTGAATTGTACACCAAAGTACTTACTGCAAACTAATGGAAGCACCTTAGGTTAACTTTCCACATGATTATGAGTAGTTTGAAAGTTGTTTCATGGCTGTACACATCAACAGAAAAACGTTGTTATCTCAGTGCATGCAATGCTTAGACAAGACAAATAGTATACATTTCAATTTTACTCCAAAGCACTTACTGCAAACCTAATGGAAACACTTTAGGTTAACTTCCCACATGATTCTGAGATGTCTGAAAATTGTTTCATACCTGTGCAGATAAAGACAAAAAAGTTGATTTCACAGTGAATAGAATGCTTTGACATAAAGGTAGCATACATTTCAATTGTACTCAAAAGTCCTGACTGCAAACCTAACGCAAACACATTTGGTTAACTTCCCACATGAGTATGAGTAGGTTTAAAGTTGTTTCATGGCTGTACACATCAACACAAAAAAGTTGTTATCTCAGTGCCTGCAATGCTTAGACAATACAAATAGTATACATTTCAATTTTACACCAAAATACTTACTGCAGACCTAACGGAAACAACTTAGATTAACTTCCCACATGATTCTGAGATGTCTGAAAGTTGTTTCATACCTGTGCACATCAAGACAATAAAGTTGGTTTCTCAGTGCATGTAATGCTTTTACAATACAAATAGTATACATTTCAATTTTACACCAAAGCACTTACTGCAAACCTAATGGAAACACCTTAGGTTATACTTTTCCCACATGATTATGAGTAGTTTGAAAGTTGTTTCTTGGCTGTACACATCAACAGAAAAAAGTTGTTATCTCAGTGCATGCAATGCTTAGACAATACAAATAGTATACATTTCAATTTACTCCAAAGCACTTACTGCAAACCTAATGGGAAACACCTTAGGTTAACTTTCCCACATGATTCTGAGATGTCTGAAAGTTGTTTCATACCTGTGCACATAAAGACAAACAAGTTGATTTTACAGTGAATAGAATGCTTTGACATAAAAGTAGTATACATTTCAATTTTACACCAAAGCACTTACTGCAAACCTAAATGGAAACACTTTAGGTTAACGTTCCACATGATTATTAGTAGCTTAAAAGTTGTTTCATGGCTGTACACATCAACACAAAAAGTTGTTATCTCAGTGCATGCAATGCTTTAGACAATACAAATATTATACATTTCAATTTTACACCAAAGCACTTACTGCAATCCTAATGAAAACACTCTAGGTTAACTTCCCACATGATTCTGAGTTGTCTGAAAGTTGTTTCATACCTGTGCACATAAAGACAAAAAAGTTGATTTCACAGTGATTAGAATGCTTTGACATAAAAGTAGTATACATTTCAATTGTACTCAAACGTCCTGACTGCAAACCTAATGCAAACACATTTGGTTAACTTCCCAGATGAGTATGACTAGGTTTAAAGTTGTTTCATGCCTCAGTTCATCAAGACAAAAAAGTTACTTTCTCAGTACTACTATGCTCTGACATTAAGGTAGTATACATCTCAATTTTACACCAAAGTACTTACTGCTAACTAATGGAAACACCTTTGGTTAACTTCCCACATGATTATGAGTAGTTTGAAAGTTGTTTCATGGCTGTACACATCAACACAAAAAAGTTGTTATCTCAGTGCATGCAATGCTTAGACAATACAAATAGTATACATTTCAATTTTACAGCAAAGTACTTACTTCAAACCTAATGGAAACAACTCAGATTAACTTCCCACATGATTCTGAGATGTCTGAAAGTTGTTTCATACCTGTGCACATCAAGACAAAAAAGTTGTTTTTTCAGTGCATGCAATGCTTTTACAAAACATATAGTATACATTTCAATTTTACACCAAAGCACTTACTGCAAACCTAATGGAAACACCTTAGGTTAACTTTCCACATGATTATGAGTAGTTTGAAAGTTGTTTCATGGCTGTACACATCAACACAAAAAAGTTGTTATCTCAGTGTATGCAATGCTTAGACAATACAAATAGTATACATTTCAATTTTTACACCAAAGCACTTACTGCAAACCTAATGGAAACACTTTAGGTTAACTTCCCACATGATTCTGAGATGTCTGAAAGTTGTTTCATACCTGTGCAGATAAAGACAAAAAACTTGATTTCCACAGTGAATAGAATGCTTTGACATAAAGGTAGTACACATTTCAATTGTACTCAAAAGTCCTGACTGCAAACCTAACGCAAACACATTTGGTTAACTTCCCAGATGAGTATGACAAGGTTTAAAGTTGTTTCATGCCTCAGTTCATTAAGATAAAAAAAGTTACTTTCTCAGTACTACTATGCTCTGACATTAAGGTAGTACACATCTGAATTTTACACGAAAGTACTTACTGCAAAACTAATGGAAACACCTTAGGTTAACTTCCCACATGATTATGAGTAGTTTGAAAGTTGTTTCATGGCTGTACACATCAACACAAAAAAGTTGTTATCTCAGTGCATGCAATGCTTAGACAATACAAATAGTATACATTTCTATTTTACACCAAAATACTTACTGCAAAACCTAATGGAAACAACTTAGATTAACTTCCCACATGATTCTGAGATGTCTGAAAGTTGTTTCATACCTGTGCACATCAAGACAAAAAAGTTGGTTTCTCAGTGCATGCAATGCTTTTACAATACAAATAGTATACATTTGAATTTTACACCAAAGCACTTACTGCTAACTAATGGAAACACCTTAGGTTAACTTCCCACATGATTATGCGCAGTTTGAAAGTTGTTTCATGGCTGTACACATCAACACAAAAAAGTTGTTATCTCAGTGCATGCAATGCTTAGACAAAACAAATAGTATACATTTCAATTTTACACCAAAGTACTTACTGCAAACTTAATGGAAACAACTCAGATTAACTTCCCACATGATTCTGAGATGTCTGAAAGTTGTTTCATACCTATGCACATGAAGACAAAAAAGTTGTTTTTTCAGTGCATGCAATGCTTTTACAAAACATATAGTATACATTTCAATTTTACACCAAAGCACTTACTGCAAACCGAATGGAAACACATTAGGTTAACTTTCCACATGATTATGAGTAGTTTGAAAGTTGTTTCATGGCTGTACACATCAACACAAAAAAGTTGTTATCTCAGTGTATGCAATGCTTAGACAATACAAATAGTATACATTTCAATTTTACACCAAAGCACTTACTGCAAACCTGATGGAAACACTTTAGGTTAACTTCCCACATGATTCTGAGATGTCTGAAAGTTGTTTCATACCTGTGCAGATAAAGACAAAAAAGTTGATTTCACTGTGAATAGAATGCTTTGACATAAAGGTAGTATACATTTCAATTGTACTCAAAAGTCCTGACTGCAAACCTAACGCAAACACATTTGGTTAACTTCCCACATGAGTATGAGTAGGTTTAAAGTTGTTTCATAGCTGTACACATCAACACAAAAAAGTTGTTATCTCAGTGCATGCAATGCTTAGACAATACAAATTGTATACATTTCAATTTTACACCAAAGCACTTACTGCAAACCTAATGGAAACACAGTTAGGTTAACTTCCCACATGATTCTGAGATGTCTGACAGTTGTTTCATACCTGTGCACATAAAGACAAAAAAGTTGATTTCACAGTGAATAGAAAGCTTTGACATAAAAGTAGTATACATTTCAATTGTACTCAAAAGTCCTGACTGCAAACCTAATGCAAACACATTTGGTTAACTTCCCAGATGAGTATGACAAGGTTTAAAGTTGTTTCATGCCTCAGTTCATCAAGATAAACAAGTTACTTTCTCAGTACTACTATGCTCTGACATTAAGGTAGTACACATCTGAATTTTACACCAAAGTACTTACTGCAAACTAATGGAAACACCTTAGGTTAACTTCCCACATGATTATGAGTAGTTTGAAAGTTGTTTCATGGCTGTACACATCAACACAAAAAAGTTGTTATCTCAGTGCATGCAATGCTTAGACAATACAAATAGTATACATTTCAATTTTATTCCAAAGCACTTACTGCAAACCTAATGGAAACACTTTAGGTTAACTTCCCACATGATTCTGAGATGTCTGAAAATTGTTTCATACCTGTGCAGATAAAGACAAAAAAGTTGATTTCACAGTGAATAGAATGCTTTGACATAAAGGTAGTATACATTTCAATTGTACTCAAAAGTCCTGACTGCAAACCTAACGCAAACACATTCGGTTAACTTCCCACATGAGTATGACAAGGTTTAAAGTTGTTTCATGCCTCAGTTCATCAAGATAAAAAAGTTACTTTCTCAGTACTACTATGCTCTGACATTAAGGTAGTATACATCTGAATTTTACACCAAAGTACTTACTGCAAACTAATGGAAACACCTTAGGTTAACTTCCCACATGATTATGAGTAGTTTGAAAGTTGTTTCATGGCTGTACACATCAACACAAAAAACTTGTTATCTCAGTGCATGCAATGCTTAGACAATACAAATAGTATACATTTCAATTTTACACCAAAATACTTACTGCAAAGCTAATAGAAACAACTTACATTAACTTCCCACATGATTCTGAGATGTCTGAAAGTTGTTTCATACCTGTGCACATAAAGACAAACAAGTTGATTTTACAGTGAATAGAATGCTTTGACATAAAAGTAGTATACAGTTCAATTTTACACCAAAGCACTTACTGCAAACCTAATGGAAACACTTTAGGTTAACGTTCCACATGATTATTAGTAGCTTAAAAGTTGTTTCATGGCTGTACACATCAACACAAAAAAGTTGTTATCTCAGTGCATGCAATGCTTAGACAATACAAATAGTATACATTTCAATTTTACACCAAAGCACTTACTGCAAACCTAATGGAAACACTTTAGGTTAACTTCCCACATGATTCTGAGATGTCTGAAAGTTGTTTCATACCTGTGCAGATAAAGACAAAAAACTTGATTTCACAGTGAATAGAATGCTTTGACATAAAGGTAGTACACATTTCAATTGTACTCAAAAGTCCTGACTGCAAACCTAACGCAAACACATTTGGTTAACTTCCCAGATGAGTATGACAAGGTTTAAAGTTGTTTCATGCCTCAGTTCATTAAGATAAAAAAGTTACTTTCTCAGTACTACTATGCTCTGACATTAAGGTAGTACACATCTGAATTTTACACCAAAGTACTTACTGCAAACTAATGGAAACACCTTAGGTTAACTTCCCACATGATTATGAGTAGTTTGAAAGTTGTTTCATGGCTGTACACATCAACACAAAAAAGTTGTTATCTCAGTGCATGCAATGCTTAGACAATACAAACAGTATACATTTCTATTTTACACCAAAATACTTACTGCAAACCTAATGGAAACAACTTAGATTAACTTCCCACATGATTCTGAGATGTCTGAAAGTTGTTTCATACCTGTGCACATCAAGACAAAAAAGTTGGTTTCTCAGTGCATGCAATGCTTTTACAATACAAATAGTATACATTTGAATTTTACACCAAAGCACTTACTGCTAACTAATGGAAACACCTTAGGTTAACTTCCCACAAGATTATGAGTAGTTTGAAAGTTGTTTCATGGCTGTACACATCAACACAAAAAAGTTGTTATCTCAGTGCATGCAATGCTTAGACAATACAAATAGTATACATTTCAATTTTACACCAAAATACTTACTGCAAAACTAATGGAAACAACTTAGATTAACTTCCCACATGATTCTGAGATGTCTGAAAGTTGTTTCATACCTGTGCACATCAAGACAAAAAAGTTGGTTTCTCAGTGCATGCAATGCTTTTACAATACAAATAGTATACATTTCAATTTTACACCAAAGCACTTACTGCAAACCTAATGGAAACACCTTAGGTTAACTTTCCACATGATTATGAGTAGTTTGAAAGTTGTTTCATGGCTGTACACATCAACAGAAAAAAGTTGTTATCTCAGTGCATTCAGTGCTTAGACAATACAAATAGTATACATTTCAATTTTACTCCAAAGCACTTACTGCAAACCTAATGGAAACAACTTAGATTAACTTCCCACATGATTCAGAGATGTCTGAAAGTTGTTTCATACCTGTGCAGATAAAGACAAAAAAGTTGATTTCACAGTGAATAGAATGCTTTGACATAAAAGCAGTATACATTTCAATTGTACTCAAAAGTCCTGACTGCAAACCTAATGCAAACACATTTGGTTAACTTCCCAGATGAGTATGACTAGGTTTAAAGTTGTTTCATGCCTCAGTTCATCAAGACAAAAAAGTTACTTTCTCAGTACTTCTATGCTCTGACATTAAGGTAGTACACATCTGAATTGTACACCAAAGTACTTACTGCAAAACTAATGGAAGCACCTTAGGTTAACTTCCTACATGATTATGAGTATTTTGAAAGTTGTTTCATGGCTGTACACATCAACACAAAAAAGTTGTTATCTCAGTGCATGCAATGCTTAGACAATACAAATAGTATGCATTTCAATTTTACACCAAAGTACTTACTGCAAACCTAATGGAAACAACTTAGATTAACTTCCCACATGATTCTGAGATGTCTGAAAGTTGTTTCATACCTGTGCACATCAAGACAAAAAAGTTGTTTTTTCAGTGCATGCAATGCTTTCACAAAACATATAGTATACATTTCAATTTTACACCAAAGCACTTACTGCAAAACTAATGGAAACAGCTTAGGTTAACTTTCCACATGATTATGAGTAGTTTGAAAGTTGTTTCATGGCTGTACACATCAACACAAAAAAGTTGTTATCTCAGTGCATGCAATGCTTAGACAATACAAATAGTATACATTTCAATTTTATTCCAAAGCACTTACTGCAAACCTAATGGAAGCACTTTAGGTTAACTTCCCACATGATTCTGAGATGTCTGAAAATTGTTTCATACCTGTGCAGATAAAGACAAAAAAGTTGATTTCACAGTGAATAGAATGCTTTGACATAAAGGTAGTATACATTTCAATTGTACTCAAAAGTCCTGACTGCAAACCTAACGCAAACACATTCGGTTAACTTCCCACATGAGTATGACAAGGTTTAAAGTTGTTTCATGCCTCAGTTCATCAAGATAAAAAAGTTACTTTCTCAGTACTACTATGCTCTGACATTAAGGAAGTACACATCTGAATTTTACACCAAAGTACTTACTGCAAACTAATGGAAACACCTTAAGTTAACTTCCCACATGATTATGAGTAGTTTGAAAGTTGTTTCATGGCTGTACACATCAACAGAAAAAAGTTGTTATCTCAGTGCATGCAATGCTTAGACAATACAAATAGTATACATTTCAATTTTACACCAAAATACTTACTGCAAAACTAATGGAAACAACTTAGATTAACTTCCCACATGATTCTGAGATGTCTGAAAGTTGTTTCATACCTGTGCATATCAAGACAAAAAAGTTGATTTCACAGTGAATAGAATGCTTTGACATAAAAGCAGTATACATTTCAATTGTACTCAAAAGTCCTGACTGCAAACCTAATGCAAACACATTTGGTTAACTTCCCAGATGAGTATGACTAGGTTTAAAGTTGTTTCATGCCTCAGTTCATCAAGACAAAAAAGTTACTTTCTCAGTACTTCTATGCTCTGACATTAAGGTAGTACACATCTGAATTGTACACCAAAGTACTTACTGCAAACTAATGGAAGCCCCTTAGGTTAACTTTCCACATGATTATGAGTAGTTTGAAAGTTGTTTCATGGCTGTACACATCAACAGAAAAAAGTTGTTATCTCAGTGCATGCAATGCTTAGACAAGACAAATAGTATACATTTCAATTTTACTCCAAAGCACTTACTGCAAACCTAATGGAAACACTTTAGGTTAACTTCCCACATGATTCTGAGATGTCTGAAAATTGTTTCATACCTGTGCAGATAAAGACAAAAAAGTTGATTTCACAGTGAATAGAATGCTTTGACATAAAGGTAGCATACATTTCAATTGTACTCAAAAGTCCTGACTGCAAACCTAACGCAAACACATTTGGTTAACTTCCCACATGAGTATGAGTAGGTTTAAAGTTGTTTCATGGCTGTACACATCAACACAAAAAAGTTGTTATCTCAGTGCCTGCAATGCTTAGACAATACAAATAGTATACATTTCAATTTTACACCAAAATACTTACTGCAAACCTAACGGAAACAACTTAGATTAACTTCCCACATGATTCTGAGATGTCTGAAAGTTGTTTCATACCTGTGCACATCAAGACAATAAAGTTGGTTTCTCAGTGCATGTAATGCTTTTACAATACAAATAGTATACATTTCAATTTTACACCAAAGCACTTACTGCAAACCTAATGGAAACACCTTAGGTTAACTTTCCACATGATTATGAGTAGTTTGAAAGTTGTTTCTTGGCTGTACACATCAACAGAAAAAAGTTGTTATCTCAGTGCATGCAATGCTTAGACAATACAAATAGTATACATTTCAATTTTACTCCAAAGCACTTACTGCAAACCTAATGGAAACAGCTTAGGTTAACTTCCCACATGATTCTGAGATGTCTGAAAGTTGTTTCATACCTGTGCACATAAAGACAAACAAGTTGATTTTACAGTGAATAGAATGCTTTGACATAAAAGTAGTATACATTTCAATTTTACACCAAAGCACTTACTGCAAACCTAATGGAAACACTTTAGGTTAACGTTCCACATGATTATTAGTAGCTTAAAAGTTGTTTCATGGCTGTACACATCAACACAAAAAAGTTGTTATCTCAGTGCATGCAATACTTAGACAATACAAATAGTATACATTTCAATTTTACACCAAAGCACTTACTGCAATCCTAATGAAAACACTCTAGGTTAACTTCCCACATGATTCTGAGTTGTCTGAAAGTTGTTTCATACCTGTGCACATAAAGACAAAAAAGTTGATTTCACAGTGATTAGAATGCTTTGACATAAAAGTAGTATACATTTCAATTGTACTCAAACGTCCTGACTGCAAACCTAATGCAAACACATTTGGTTAACTTCCCAGATGAGTATGACTAGGTTTAAAGTTGTTTCATGCCTCAGTTCATCAAGACAAAAAAGTTACTTTCTCAGTACTACTATGCTCTGACATTAAGGTAGTATACATCTCAATTTTACACCAAAGTACTTACTGCTAACTAATGGAAACACCTTAGGTTAACTTCCCACATGATTATGAGTAGTTTGAAAGTTGTTTCATGGCTGTACACATCAACACAAAAAAGTTGTTATCTCAGTGCATGCAATGCTTAGACAATACAAATAGTATACATTTCAATTTTACAGCAAAGTACTTACTTCAAACCTAATGGAAACAACTCAGATTAACTTCCCACATGATTCTGAGATGTCTGAAAGTTGTTTCATACCTGTGCACATCAAGACAAAAAAGTTGTTTTTTCAGTGCATGCAATGCTTTTACAAAACATATAGTATACATTTCAATTTTACACCAAAGCACTTACTGCAAACCTAATGGAAACACCTTAGGTTAACTTTCCACATGATTATGAGTAGTTTGAAAGTTGTTTCATGGCTGTACACATCAACACAAAAAAGTTGTTATCTCAGTGTATGCAATGCTTAGACAATACAAATAGTATACATTTCAATTTTACACCAAAGCACTTACTGCAAACCTAATGGAAACACTTTAGGTTAACTTCCCACATGATTCTGAGATGTCTGAAAGTTGTTTCATACCTGTGCAGATAAAGATAAAAAACTTGATTTCACAGTGAATAGAATGCTTTGACATAAAGGTAGTACACATTTCAATTGTACTCAAAAGTCCTGACTGCAAACCTAACGCAAACACATTTGGTTAACTTCCCAGATGAGTATGACAAGGTTTAAAGTTGTTTCATGCCTCAGTTCATTAAGATAAAAAAGTTACTTTCTCAGTACTAGTATGCTCTGACATTAAGGTAGTACACATCTGAATTTTACACCAAAGTACTTACTGCAAACTAATGGAAACACCTTAGGTTAACTTCCCACATGATTATGAGTAGTTTGAAAGTTGTTTCATGGCTGTACACATCAACACAAAAAAGTTGTTATCTCAGTGCATGCAATGCTTAGACAATACAAATAGTATACATTTCTATTTTACACCAAAATACTTACTGCAAACCTAATGGAAACAACTTAGATTAACTTCCCACATGATTCTGAGATGTCTGAAAGTTGTTTCATACCTGTGCACATCAAGACAAAAAAGTTGGTTTCTCAGTGCATGCAATGCTTTTACAATACAAATAGTATACATTTGAATTTTACACCAAAGCACTTACTGCTAACTAATGGAAACACCTTAGGTTAACTTCCCACATGATTATGAGTAGTTTGAAAGTTGTTTCATGGCTGTACACATCAACACAAAAAAGTTGTTATCTCAGTGCATGCAATGCTTAGACAAAACAAATAGTATACATTTCAATTTTACACCAAAGTACTTACTGCAAACTTAATGGATACAACTCAGATTAACTTCCCACATGATTATGAGATGTCTGAAAGTTGTTTCATACCTATGCACATGAAGACAAAAAAGTTGTTTTTTCAGTGCATGCAATGCTTTTACAAAACATATAGTATACATTTCAATTTTACACCAAAGCACTTACTGCAAACCGAATGGAAACACATTAGGTTAACTTTCCACATGATTATGAGTAGTTTGAAAGTTGTTTCATGGCTGTACACATCAACACAAAAAAGTTGTTATCTCAGTGTATGCAATGCTTAGACAATACAAATAGTATACATTTCAATTTTACACCAAAGCACTTACTGCAAACCTGATGGAAACACTTTAGGTTAACTTCCCACATGATTCTGAGATGTCTGAAAGTTGTTTCATACCTGTGCAGATAAAGACAAAAAAGTTGATTTCACTGTGAATAGAATGCTTTGACATAAAGGTAGTATACATTTCAATTGTACTCAAAAGTCCTGACTGCAAACCTAACGCAAACACATTTGGTTAACTTCCCACATGAGTATGAGTAGGTTTAAAGTTGTTTCATAGCTGTACACATCAACACAAAAAAGTTGTTATCTCAGTGCATGCAATGCTTAGACAATACAAATTGTATACATTTCAATTTTACACCAAAGCACTTACTGCAAACCTAATGGAAACACAGTTAGGTTAACTTCCCACATGATTCTGAGATGTCTGACAGTTGTTTCATACCTGTGCACATAAAGACAAAAAAGTTGATTTCACAGTGAATAGAAAGCTTTGACATAAAAGTAGTATACATTTCAATTGACTCAAAAGTCCTGACTGCAAACCTAATGCAAACACATTTGGTTAACTTCCCAGATGAGTATGACAAGGTTTAAAGTTGTTTCATGCCTCAGTTCATCAAGATAAAAAAGTTACTTTCTCAGTACTACTATGCTCTGACATTAAGGTAGTACACATCTGAATTTTACACCAAAGTACTTACTGCAAACTAATGGAAACACCTTAGGTTAACTTCCCACATGATTATGAGTAGTTTGAAAGTTGTTTCATGGCTGTACACATCAACACAAAAAAGTTGTTATCTCAGTGCATGCAATGCTTAGACAATACAAATAGTATACATTTCAATTTTACACCAAAATACTTACTGCAAAACTAATGGAAACAACTTAGATTAACTTCCCACATGATTCTGAGATGTCTGAAAGTTGTTTCATACCTGTGCACATCAAGACAAAAAAGTTGGTTTCTCAGTGCATGCAATGCTTTTACAATACAAATAGTATACATTTCAATTTTACACCAAAGCACTTACTGCAAACCTAATGGAAACACCTTAGGTTAACTTTCCACATGATTATGAGTAGTTTGAAAGTTGTTTCATGGCTGTACACATCAACAGAAAAAAGTTGTTATCTCAGTGCATTCAGTGCTTAGACAATACAAATAGTATACATTTCAATTTTACTCCAAAGCACTTACTGCAAACCTAATGGAAACAACTTACATTAACTTCCCACATGATTCAGAGATGTCTGAAAGTTGTTTCATACCTGTGCATATCAAGACAAAAAAGTTGATTTCACAGTGAATAGAATGCATTGACATAAAAGCAGTATACATTTCAATTGTACTCAAAAGTCCTGACTGCAAACCTAATGCAAACAGATTTGGTTAACTTCCCAGATGAGTATGACTAGGTTTAAAGTTGTTTCATGCCTCAGTTCATCAAGACAAAAAAGTTACTTTCTCAGTACTTCTATGCTCTGACATTAAGGTAGTACACATCTGAATTGTACACCAAAGTACTTACTGCAAACTAATGGAAGCACCTTAGGTTAACTTCCCACATGATTATGAGTATTTTGAAAGTTGTTTCATGGCTGTACACATCAACACAAAAAAGTTG
The DNA here is from genome assembly GCF_030028105.1 of Mobula birostris. NCBI lineage: Eukaryota > Metazoa > Chordata > Chondrichthyes > Myliobatiformes > Myliobatidae > Mobula > Mobula birostris. Next base: position 41,816 of record NW_027278380.1, on the reverse strand, counting down.
TTATCTCAGTGCATGCAATGCTTAGACAATACAAATAGTATACATTTCAATTTTACACCAAAGCACTTACTGCAAACCTAATGGAAACAACTTAGATTAACTTCCCACATGATTCTGAGATGTCTGAAAGTTGTTTCATACCTGTGCACATCAAGACAAAAAAGTTGTTTTTTCAGTGCATGCAATGCTTTCACAAAACATATAGTATACATTTCAATTTTACACCAAAGCACTTACTGCAAAACTAATGGAAACACCTTAGGTTAACTTTCCACATGATTATGAGTAGTTTGAAAGTTGTTTCATGGCTGTACACATCAACACAAAAAAGTTGTTATCTCAGTGCATGCAATGCTTAGACAATACAAATAGTATACATTTCAATTTTATTCCAAAGCACTTACTGCAAACCTAATGGAAGCACTTTAGGTTAACTTCCCACATGATTCTGAGATGTCTGAAAATTGTTTCATACCTGTGCAGATAAAGACAAAAAAGTTGATTTCACAGTGAATAGAATGCTTTGACATAAAGGTAGTATACATTTCAATTGTACTCAAAAGTCCTGACTGCAAACCTAACGCAAACACATTCGGTTAACTTCCCACATGAGTATGACAAGGTTTAAAGTTGTTTCATGCCTCAGTTCATCAAGATAAAAAAGTTACTTTCTCAGTACTACTATGCTCTGACATTAAGGAAGTACACATCTGAATTTTACACCAAAGTACTTACTGCAAACTAATGGAAACACCTTAAGTTAACTTCCCACATGATTATGAGTAGTTTGAAAGTTGTTTCATGGCTGTACACATCAACAGAAAAAAGTTGTTATCTCAGTGCATGCAATGCTTAGACAATACAAATAGTATACATTTCAATTTTACACCAAAATACTTACTGCAAAACTAATGGAAACAACTTAGATTAACTTCCCACATGATTCTGAGATGTCGAAAGTTGTTTCATACCTGTGCATATCAAGACAAAAAAGTTGATTTCACAGTGAATAGAATGCTTTGACATAAAAGCAGTATACATTTCAATTGTACTCAAAAGTCCTGACTGCAAACCTAATGCAAACACATTTGGTTAACTTCCCAGATGAGTATGACTAGGTTTAAAGTTGTTTCATGCCTCAGTTCATCAAGACAAAAAAGTTACTTTCTCAGTACTTCTATGCTCTGACATTAAGGTAGTACACATCTGAATTGTACACCAAAGTACTTACTGCAAACTAATGGAAGCACCTTAGGTTACATCAAGACAATAAAGTTGGTTTCTCAGTGCATGTAATGCTTTTACAATACAAATAGTATACATTTCAATTTTACACCAAAGCACTTACTGCAAACCTAATGGAAACACCTTAGGTTAACTTTCCACATGATTATGAGTAGTTTGAAAGTTGTTTCTTGGCTGTACACATCAACAGAAAAAAGTTGTTATCTCAGTGCATGCAATGCTTAGACAATACAAATAGTATACATTTCAATTTTACTCCAAAGCACTTACTGCAAACCTAATGGAAACACCTTAGGTTAACTTCCCACATGATTCTGAGATGTCTGAAAGTTGTTTCATACCTGTGCACATAAAGACAAACAAGTTGATTTTACAGTGAATAGAATGCTTTGACATAAAAGTAGTATACATTTCAATTTTACACCAAAGCACTTACTGCAAACCTAATGGAAACACTTTAGGTTAACGTTCCACATGATTATTAGTAGCTTAAAAGTTGTTTCATGGCTGTACACATCAACACAAAAAAGTTGTTATCTCAGTGCATGCAATACTTAGACAATACAAATAGTATACATTTCAATTTTACACCAAAGCACTTACTGCAATCCTAATGAAAACACTCTAGGTTAACTTCCCACATGATTCTGAGTTGTCTGAAAGTTGTTTCATACCTGTGCACATAAAGACAAAAAAGTTGATTTCACAGTGATTAGAATGCTTTGACATAAAAGTAGTATACATTTCAATTGTACTCAAACGTCCTGACTGCAAACCTAATGCAAACACATTTGGTTAACTTCCCAGATGAGTATGACTAGGTTTAAAGTTGTTTCATGCCTCAGTTCATCAAGACAAAAAAGTTACTTTCTCAGTACTACTATGCTCTGACATTAAGGTAGTATACATCTCAATTTTACACCAAAGTACTTACTGCTAACTAATGGAAACACCTTAGGTTAACTTCCCACATGATTATGAGTAGTTTGAAAGTTGTTTCATGGCTGTACACATCAACACAAAAAAGTTGTTATCTCAGTGCATGCAATGCTTAGACAATACAAATAGTATACATTTCAATTTTACAGCAAAGTACTTACTTCAAACCTAATGGAAACAACTCAGATTAACTTCCCACATGATTCTGAGATGTCTGAAAGTTGTTTCATACCTGTGCACATCAAGACAAAAAAGTTGTTTTTTCAGTGCATGCAATGCTTTTACAAAACATATAGTATACATTTCAATTTTACACCAAAGCACTTACTGCAAACCTAATGGAAACACCTTAGGTTAACTTTCCACATGATTATGAGTAGTTTGAAAGTTGTTTCATGGCTGTACACATCAACACAAAAAAGTTGTTATCTCAGTGTATGCAATGCTTAGACAATACAAATAGTATACATTTCAATTTTACACCAAAGCACTTACTGCAAACCTAATGGAAACACTTTAGGTTAACTTCCCACATGATTCTGAGATGTCTGAAAGTTGTTTCATACCTGTGCAGATAAAGACAAAAAACTTGATTTCACAGTGAATAGAATGCTTTGACATAAAGGTAGTACACATTTCAATTGTACTCAAAAGTCCTGACTGCAAACCTAACGCAAACACATTTGGTTAACTTCCCAGATGAGTATGACAAGGTTTAAAGTTGTTTCATGCCTCAGTTCATTAAGATAAAAAAGTTACTTTCTCAGTACTACTATGCTCTGACATTAAGGTAGTACACATCTGAATTTTACACCAAAGTACTTACTGCAAACTAATGGAAACACCTTAGGTTAACTTCCCACATGATTATGAGTAGTTTGAAAGTTGTTTCATGGCTGTACACATCAACACAAAAAAGTTGTTATCTCAGTGCATGCAATGCTTAGACAATACAAATAGTATACATTTCTATTTTACACCAAAATACTTACTGTAAACCTAATGGAAACAACTTAGATTAACTTCCCACATGATTCTGAGATGTCTGAAAGTTGTTTCATACCTGTGCACATCAAGACAAAAAAGTTGGTTTCTCAGTGCATGCAATGCTTTTACAATACAAATAGTATACATTTGAATTTTACACCAAAGCACTTACTGCTAACTAATGGAAACACCTTAGGTTAACTTCCCACATGATTATGAGTAGTTTGAAAGTTGTTTCATGGCTGTACACATCAACACAAAAAAGTTGTTATCTCAGTGCATGCAATGCTTAGACAAAACAAATAGTATACATTTCAATTTTACACCAAAGTACTTACTGCAAACTTAATGGATACAACTCAGATTAACTTCCCACATGATTATGAGATGTCTGAAAGTTGTTTCATACCTATGCACATGAAGACAAAAAAGTTGTTTTTTCAGTGCATGCAATGCTTTTACAAAACATATAGTATACATTTCAATTTTACACCAAAGCACTTACTGCAAACCGAATGGAAACACATTAGGTTAACTTTCCACATGATTATGAGTAGTTTGAAAGTTGTTTCATGGCTGTACACATCAACACAAAAAAGTTGTTATCTCAGTGTATGCAATGTTTAGACAATACAAATAGTATACATTTCAATTTTACACCAAAGCACTTACTGCAAACCTGATGGAAACACTTTAGGTTAACTTCCCACATGATTCTGAGATGTCTGAAAGTTGTTTCATACCTGTGCAGATAAAGACAAAAAAGTTGATTTCACTGTGAATAGAATGCTTTGACATAAAGGTAGTATACATTTCAATTGTACTCAAAAGTCCTGACTGCAAACCTAACGCAAACACATTTGGTTAACTTCCCACATGAGTATGAGTAGGTTTAAAGTTGTTTCATAGCTGTACACATCAACACAAAAAAGTTGTTATCTCAGTGCATGCAATGCTTAGACAATACAAATTGTATACATTTCAATTTTACACCAAAGCACTTACTGCAAACCTAATGGAAACACAGTTAGGTTAACTTCCCACATGATTCTGAGATGTCTGACAGTTGTTTCATACCTGTGCACATAAAGACAAAAAAGTTGATTTCACAGTGAATAGAAAGCTTTGACATAAAAGTAGTATACATTTCAATTGTACTCAAAAGTCCTGACTGCAAACCTAATGCAAACACATTTGGTTAACTTCCCAGATGAGTATGACAAGGTTTAAAGTTGTTTCATGCCTCAGTTCATCAAGATAAAAAAGTTACTTTCTCAGTACTACTATGCTCTGACATTAAGGTAGTACACATCTGAATTTTACACCAAAGTACTTACTGCAAATAATGGAAACACCTTAGGTTAACTTCCCACATGATTATGAGTAGTTTGAAAGTTGTTTCATGGCTGTACACATCAACACAAAAAAGTTGTTATCTCAGTGCATGCAATGCTTAGACAATACAAATAGTATACATTTCAATTTTACACCAAAATACTTACTGCAAAACTAATGGAAACAACTTAGATTAACTTCCCACATGATTCTGAGATGTCTGAAAGTTGTTTCATACCTGTGCACATCAAGACAAAAAAGTTGGTTTCTCAGTGCATGCAATGCTTTTACAATACAAATAGTATACATTTCAATTTTACACCAAAGCACTTACTGCAAACCTAATGGAAACACCTTAGGTTAACTTTCCACATGATTATGAGTAGTTTGAAAGTTGTTTCATGGCTGTACACATCAACAGAAAAAAGTTGTTATCTCAGTGCATTCAGTGCTTAGACAATACAAATAGTATACATTTCAATTTTACTCCAAAGCACTTACTGCAAACCTAATGGAAACAACTTACATTAACTTCCCACATGATTCAGAGATGTCTGAAAGTTGTTTCATACCTGTGCATATCAAGACAAAAAAGTTGATTTCACAGTGAATAGAATGCATTGACATAAAAGCAGTATACATTTCAATTGTACTCAAAAGTCCTGACTGCAAACCTAATGCAAACACATTTGGTTAACTTCCCAGATGAGTATGACTAGGTTTAAAGTTGTTTCATGCCTCAGTTCATCAAGACAAAAAAGTTACTTTCTCAGTACTTCTATGCTCTGACATTAAGGTAGTACACATCTGAATTGTACACCAAAGTACTTACTGCAAACTAATGGAAGCACCTTAGGTTAACTTCCCACATGATTATGAGTATTTTGAAAGTTGTTTCATGGCTGTACACATCAACACAAAAAAGTTGTTATCTCAGTGCATGCAATGCTTAGACAATACAAATAGTATACATTTCAATTTTACACCAAAGCACTTACTGCAAACCTAATGGAAACAACTTAGATTAACTTCCCACATGATTCTGAGATGTCTGAAAGTTGTTTCATACCTGTGCACATCAAGACAAAAAAGTTGTTTTTTCAGTGCATGCAATGCTTTCACAAAACATATAGTATACATTTCAATTTTACACCAAAGCACTTACTGCAAAACTAATGGAAACACCTTAGGTTAACTTTCCACATGATTATGAGTAGTTTGAAAGTTGTTTCATGGCTGTACACATCAACACAAAAAAGTTGTTATCTCAGTGCATGCAATGCTTAGACAATACAAATAGTATACATTTCAATTTTATTCCAAAGCACTTACTGCAAACCTAATGGAAACACTTTAGGTTAACTTCCCACATGATTCTGAGATGTCTGAAAATTGTTTCATACATGTGCAGATAAAGACAAAAAAGTTGATTTCACAGTGAATAGAATGCTTTGACATAAAGGTAGTATACATTTCAATTGTACTCAAAAGTCCTGACTGCAAACCTAACGCAAACACATTCGGTTAACTTCCCACATGAGTATGACAAGGTTTATAGTTGTTTCATGCCTCAGTTCATCAAGATAAAAAAGTTACTTTCTCAGTACTACTATGCTCTGACATTAAGGTAGTATACATCTGAATTTTACACCAAAGTACTTACTGCAAACTAATGGAAACACCTTAGGTTAACTTCCCACATGATTATGAGTAGTTTGAAAGTTGTTTCATGGCTGTACACATCAACACAAAAAACTTGTTATCTCAGTGCATGCAATGCTTAGACAATACAAATAGTATACATTTCAATTTTACACCAAAATACTTACTGCAAACCTAATAGTAACAACTTAGATTAACTTCCCACATGATTCTGAGATGTCTGAAAGTTGTTTCATACCTGTGCACATAAAGACAAACAAGTTGATTTTACAGTGAATAGAATGCTTTGACATAAAAGTAGTATACATTTCAATTTTACACCAAAGCACTTACTGCAAACCTAATGGAAACACTTTAGGTTAACGTTCCACATGATTATTAGTAGCTTAAAAGTTGTTTCATGGCTGTACACATCAACACAAAAAAGTTGTTATCTCAGTGCATGCAATGCTTAGACAATACAAATAGTATACATTTCAATTTTACACCAAAGCACTTACTGCAATCCTAATGAAAACACTCTAGGTTAACTTCCCACATGATTCTGAGTTGTCTGAAAGTTGTTTCATACCTGTGCACATAAAGACAAAAAAGTTGATTTCACAGTGATTACAATGCTTTGACATAAAAGTAGTATACATTTCAATTGTACTCAAACGTCCTGACTGCAAACCTAATGCAAACACATTTGGTTAACTTCCCAGATGAGTATGACTAGGTTTAAAGTTGTTTCATGCCTCAGTTCATCAAGATAAAAAAGTTACTTTCTCAGTACTACTATGCTCTGACATTAAGGTAGTACACATCTGAATTTTACACCAAAGTACTTACTGCAAACTAATGGAAACACCTTAAGTTAACTTCCCACATGATTATGAGTAGTTTGAAAGTTGTTTCATGGCTGTACACATCAACACAAAAAAGTTGTTATCTCAGTGCATGCAATGCTTAGACAATACAAATAGTATACATTTCAATTTTACACCAAAATACTTACTGCAAAACTAATGGAAACAACTTAGATTAACTTCCCACATGATTCTGAGATGTCTGAAAGTTGTTTCATACCTGTGCACATCAAGACAAAAAAGTTGGTTTCTCAGTGCATGCAATGCTTTTACAATACAAATAGTATACATTTCAATTTTACACCAAAGCACTTACTGCAAACCTAATGGAAACACCTTAGGTTAACTTTCCACATGATTATGAGTAGTTTGAAAGTTGTTTCATGGCTGTACACATCAACACAAAAAAGTTGTTATCTCAGTGCATTCAATGCTTAGACAATACAAATAGTATACATTTCAATTTTACTCCAAAGCACTTACTGCAAACCTAATGGAAACAACTTAGATTAACTTCCCACATGATTCAGAGATGTCTGAAAGTTGTTTCATACCTGTGCATATCAAGACAAAAAAGTTGATTTCACAGTGAATAGAATGCTTTGACATAAAAGCAGTATACATTTCAATTGTACTCAAAAGTCCTGACTGCAAACCTAATGCAAACAGATTTGGTTAACTTCCCAGATGAGTATGACTAGGTTTAAAGTTGTTTCATGCCTCAGTTCATCAAGACAAAAAAGTTACTTTCTCAGTACTTCTATGCTCTGACATTAAGGTAGTACACATCTGAATTGTACACCAAAGTACTTACTGCAAACTAATGGAAGCACCTTAGGTTAACTTCCCACATGATTATGAGTATTTTGAAAGTTGTTTCATGGCTGTACACATCAACACAAAAAAGTTGTTATCTCAGTGCATGCAATGCTTAGACAATACAAATAGTATACATTTCAATTTTACACCAAAGTACTTACTGCAAACCTAATGGAAACAACTTAGATTAACCTCCCACATGATTCTGAGATGTCTGAAAGTTGTTTCATACCTGTGCACATCAAGACAAAAAAGTTGTTTTTTCAGTGCATGCAATGCTTTCACAAAACATATAGTATACATTTCAATTTTACACCAAAGCACTTACTGCAAAACTAATGGAAACACCTTAGGTTAACTTTCCACATGATTATGAGTAGTTTGAAAGTTGTTTCATGGCTGTACACATCAACACAAAAAAGTTGTTATCTCAGTGCATGCAATGCTTAGACAATACAAATAGTATACATTTCAATTTTATTCCAAAGCACTTACTGCAAACCTAATGGAAACAATTTAGGTTAACTTCCCACATGATTCTGAGATGTCTGAAAATTGTTTCATACCTGTGCAGATAAAGACAAAAAAGTTGATTTCACAGTGAATAGAATGCTTTGACATAAAGGTAGTATACATTTCAATTGTACTCAAAAGTCCTGACTGCAAACCTAACGCAAACACATTCGGTTAACTTCCCACATGAGTATGACAAGGTTTAAAGTTGTTTCATGCCTCAGTTCATCAAGATAAAAAAGTTACTTTCTCAGTACTACTATGCTCTGACATTAAGGTAGTATACATCTGAATTTTACACCAAAGTACTTACTGCAAACTAATGGAAACACCTTAGGTTAACTTCCCACATGATTATGAGTAGTTTGAAAGTTGTTTCATGGCTGTACACATCAACACAAAAAACTTGTTATCTCAGTGCATGCAATGCTTAGACAATACAAATAGTATACATTTCTATTTTACACCAAAATACTTACTGCAAACCTAATGGAAACAACTTAGATTAACTTCCCACATGATTCTGAGATGTCTGAAAGTTGTTTCATACCTGTGCACATCAAGACAAAAAAGTTGGTTTCTCAGTGCATGCAATGCTTTTACAATACAAATAGTATACATTTGAATTTTACACCAAAGCACTTACTGCTAACTAATGGAAACACCTTAGGTTAACTTCCCACATGATTATGAGTAGTTTGAAAGTTGTTTCATGGCTGTACACATCAACACAAAAAACTTGTTATCTCAGTGCATGCAATGCTTAGACAATACAAATAGTATACATTTCAATTTTACACCAAAATACTTACTGCAAACCTAATAGAAACAACTTAGATTAACTTCCCACATGATTCTGAGATGTCTGAAAGTTGTTTCATACCTGTGCACATAAAGACAAACAAGTTTATTTTACAGTGAATAGAATGCTTTGACATAAATGTAGTATACATTTCAATTTTACACCAAAGCACTTACTGCAAACCTAATGGAAACACTTTAGGTTAACGTTCCACATGATTATTAGTAGCTTAAAAGTTGTTTCATGGCTGTACACATCAACACAAAAAAGTTGTTATCTCAGTGCATGCAATGCTTAGACAATACAAATAGTATACATTTCAATTTTACACCAAAGCACTTACTGCAATCCTAATGAAAACACTCTAGGTTAACTTCCCACATGATTCTGAGTTGTCTGAAAGTTGTTTCATACCTGTGCACATAAAGACAAAAAGTTGATTTCACAGTGATTAGAATGCTTTGACATAAAAGTAGTATACATTTCAATTGTACTCAAACGTCCTGACTGCAAACCTAATGCAAACACATTTGGTTAACTTCCCAGATGAGTATGACTAGGTTGAAAGTTGTTTCATGCCTCAGTTCATCAAGATAAAAAAGTTACTTTCTCAGTACTACTATGCTCTGACATTAAGGTAGTACACATCTGAATTTTACACCAAAGTACTTACTGCAAACTAATGGAAACACCTTAAGTTAACTTCCCACATGATTATGAGTAGTTTGAAAGTTGTTTCATGGCTGTACACATCAACACAAAAAAGTTGTTATCTCAGTGCATGCAATGCTTAGACAATACAAATAGTATACATTTCAATTTTACACCAAAATACTTACTGCAAAACTAATGGAAACAACTTAGATTAACTTCCCACATGATTCTGAGATGTCTGAAAGTTGTTTCATACCTGTGCACATCAAGACAAAAAAGTTGGTTTCTCAGTGCATGCAATGCTTTTACAATACAAATAGTATACATTTCAATTTTACACCAAAGCACTTACTGCAAACCTAATGGAAACACCTTAGGTTAACTTTCCACATGATTATGAGTAGTTTGAAAGTTGTTTCATGGCTGTACACATCAACACAAAAAAGTTGTTATCTCAGTGCATTCAATGCTTAGACAATACAAATAGTATACATTTCAATTTTACTCCAAAGCACTTACTGCAAACCTAATGGAAACAACTTAGATTAACTTCCCACATGATTCAGAGATGTCTGAAAGTTGTTTCATACCTGTGCATATCAAGACAAAAAAGTTGATTTCACAGTGAATAGAATGCTTTGACATAAAAGCAGAATACATTTCAATTGTACTCAAAAGTCCTGACTGCAAACCTAATGCAAACACATTTGGTTAACTTCCCAGATGAGTATGACTAGGTTTAAAGTTGTTTCATGCCTCAGTTCATCAAGACAAAAAAGTTACTTTCTCAGTACTTCTATGCTCTGACATTAAGGTAGTACACATCTGAATTGTACACCAAAGTACTTACAGCAAACTAATGGAAGCACCTTAGGTTAACTTCCCACATGATTATGAGTATTTTGAAAGTTGTTTCATGGCTGTACACATCAACACAAAAAAGTTGTTATCTCAGTGCATGGAATGCTTAGACAATACAAATAGTATACATTTCAATTTTACACCAAAGTACTTACTGCAAACCTAATGGAAACAACTTAGATTAACTTCCCACATGATTCTGAGATGTCTGAAAGTTGTTTCATACCTGTGCACATCAAGACAAAAAAGTTGTTTTTTCAGTGCATCCAATGCTTTCACAAAACATATAGTATACATTTCAATTTTACACCAAAGCACTTACTGCAAAACTAATGGAAACACCTTAGGTTAACTTTCCACATGATTATGAGTAGTTTGAAAGTTGTTTCATGGCTGTACACATCAACACAAAAAAGTTGTTATCTCAGTGCATGCAATGCTTAGACAATACAAATAGTATACATTTCAATTTTATTCCAAAGCACTTACTGCAAACCTAATGGAAACAATTTAGGTTAACTTCCCACATGATTCTGAGATGTCTGAAAATTGTTTCATACCTGTGCAGATAAAGACAAAAAAGTTGATTTCACAGTGAATAGAATGCTTTGACATAAAGGTAGTATACATTTCAATTGTACTCAAAAGTCCTGACTGCAAACCTAACGCAAACACATTCGGTTAACTTCCCACATGAGTATGACAAGGTTTAAAGTTGTTTCATGCCTCAGTTCATCAAGATAAAAAAGTTACTTTCTCAGTACTACTATGCTCTGACATTAAGGTAGTATACATCTGAATTTTACACCAAAGTACTTACTGCAAACTAATGGAAACACCTTAGGTTAACTTCCCACATGATTATGAGTAGTTTGAAAGTTGTTTCATGGCTGTACACATCAACACAAAAAACTTGTTATCTCAGTGCATGCAATGCTTAGACAATACAAATAGTATACATTTCTATTTTACACCAAAATACTTACTGCAAACCTAATGGAAACAACTTAGATTAACTTCCCACATGATTCTGAGATGTCTGAAAGTTGTTTCATACCTGTGCACATCAAGACAAAAAAGTTGGTTTCTCAGTGCATGCAATGCTTTTACAATACAAATAGTATACATTTGAATTTTACACCAAAGCACTTACTGCTAACTAATGGAAACACCTTAGGTTAACTTCCCACATGATTATGAGTAGTTTGAAAGTTGTTTCATGGCTGTACACATCAACACAAAAAAGTTGTTATCTCAGTGCATGCAATGCTTAGACAATACAAATAGTATACATTTCAATTTTACACCAAAGTACTTACTGCAAACTTAATGGAAACAACTCAGATTAACTTCCCACATGATTCTGAGATGTCTGAAAGTTGTTTCATACCTGTGCACATGAAGACAAAAAAGTTGTTTTTTCAGTGCATGCAATGCTTTTACAAAACATATAGTATACATTTCAATTTTACACCAAAGCACTTACTGCAAACCGAATGGAAACACCTTAGGTTAACTTTACACATGATTATGAGTAGTTTGAAAGTTGTTTCATGGCTGTACACATCAACACAAAAAAGTTGTTATCTCAGTGTATGCAATGCTTAGACAATACAAATAGTATACATTTCAATTTTACACCAAAGCACTTACTGCAAACCTGATGGAAACACTTTAGGTTAAATTCCCACATGATTCTGAGATGTCTGAAAGTTGTTTCATACCTGTGCAGATAAAGACAAAAAAGTTGATTTCACTGTGAATAGAATGCTTTGACATAAAGGTAGTATACATTTCAATTGTACTCAAAAGTCCTGACTGCAAACCTAACGCAAACACATTTGGTTAACTTCCCACATGAGTATGAGTAGGTTTAAAGTTGTTTCATAGCTGTACACATCAACACAAAAAAGTTGTTATCTCAGTGCATGCAATGCTTAGACAATACAAATTGTATACATTTCAATTTTACACCAAAGGACTTACTGCAAACCTAATGGAAACACTTTAGGTTAACTTCCCACATGATTCTGAGATGTCTGACAGTTGTTTCATACCTGTGCACATAAAGACAAAAAAGTTGATTTCACAGTGAATAGAATGCTTTGACATAAAAGTAGTATACATTTCAATTGTACTCAAAAGTCCTGACTGCAAACCTAATGCAAACACATTTGGTTAACTTCCCAGATGAGTATGACAAGGTTTAAAGTTGTTTCATGCCTCAGTTCATCAAGATAAAAAAGTTACTTTCTCAGTACTACTATGCTCTGACATTAAGGTAGTATACATCTGAATTTTACACCAAAGTACTTACTGCAAACTAATGGAAACACCTTAGGTTAACTTCCCACATGATTATGAGTAGTTTGAAAGTTGTTTCATGGCTGTACACATCAACACAAAAAACTTGTTATCTCAGTGCATGCAATGCTTAGACAATACAAATAGTATACATTTCAATTTTACACCAAAATACTTACTGCAAACCTAATAGAAACAACTTAGATTAACTTCCCACATGATTCTGAGATGTCTGAAAGTTGTTTCATACCTGTGCACATAAAGACAAACAAGTTGATTTTACAGTGAATAGAATGCTTTGACATAAATGTAGTATACATTTCAATTTTACACCAAAGCACTTACTGCAAACCTAATGGAAACACTTTAGGTTAACGTTCCACATGATTATCAGTAGCTTAAAAGTTGTTTCATGGCTGTACACATCAACACAAAAAAGTTGTTATTTCAGTGCATGCAATGCTTAGACAATACAAATAGTATACATTTCAATTTTACACCAAAGCACTTACTGCAATCCTAATGAAAACACTCTAGGTTAACTTCCCACATGATTCTGAGTTGTCTGAAAGTTGTTTCATACCTGTGCACATAAAGACAAAAAAGTTGATTTCACAGTGATTAGAATGCTTTGACATAAAAGTAGTATACATTTCAATTGTACTCAAACGTCCTGACTGCAAACCTAATGCAAACACATTTGGTTAACTTCCCAGATGAGTATGACTAGGTTGAAAGTTGTTTCATGCCTCAGTTCATCAAGATAAAAAAGTTACTTTCTCAGTACTACTATGCTCTGACATTAAGGTAGTACACATCTGAATTGTACACCAAAGTACTTACTGCAAACTAATGGAAACACCTTAAGTTAACTTCCCACATGATTATGAGTAGTTTGAAAGTTGTTTCATGGCTGTACACATCAACACAAAAAAGTTGTTATCTCAGCGCATGCAATGCTTAGACAATACAAATAGTATACATTTCAATTTTACACCAAAATACTTACTGCAAAACTAATGGAAACAACTTAGATTAACTTCCCACATGATTCTGAGATGTCTGAAAGTTGTTTCATACCTGTGCACATCAAGACAAAAAAGTTGGTTTCTCAGTGCATGCAATGCTTTTACAATACAAATAGTATACATTTCAATTTTACACCAAAGCACTTACTGCAAACCTAATGGAAACACCTTAGGTTAACTTTCCACATGATTATGAGTAGTTTGAAAGTTGTTTCATGGCTGTACACATCAACACAAAAAAGTTGTTATCTCAGTGCATTCAATGCTTAGACAATACAAATAGTATACATTTCAATTTTACTCCAAAGCACTTACTGCAAACCTAATGGAAACAACTTAGATTAACTTCCCACATGATTCAGAGATGTCTGAAAGTTGTTTCATACCTGTGCATATCAAGACAAAAAAGTTGATTTCACAGTGAATAGAATGCTTTGACATAAAGGTAGTATACATTTCAGTTGTACTCAAAAGTCCTGACTGCAAACCTAACGCAAACACATTCGGTTAACTTCCCACATGAGTATGACAAGGTTTAAAGTTGTTTCATGCCTCAGTTCATCAAGATAAAAAAGTTACTTTCTCAGTACTACTATGCTCTGACATTAAGGTAGTATACATCTGAATTTTACACCAAAGTACTTACTGCAAACTAATGGAAACACCTTAGGTTAACTTCCCACATGATTATGAGTAGTTTGAAAGTTGTTTCATGGCTGTACACATCAACACAAAAAACTTGTTATCTCAGTGCATGCAATGCTTAGACAATACAAATAGTATACATTTCTATTTTACACCAAAATACTTACTGCAAACCTAATGGAAACAACTTAGATTAACTTCCCACATGATTCTGAGATGTCTGAAAGTTGTTTCATACCTGTGCACATCAAGACAAAAAAGTTGGTTTCTCAGTGCATGCAATGCTTTTACAATACAAATAGTATACATTTGAATTTTACACCAAAGCACTTACTGCTAACTAATGGAAACACCTTAGGTTAACTTCCCACATGATTATGAGTAGTTTGAAAGTTGTTTCATGGCTGTACACATCAACACAAAAAAGTTGTTATCTCAGTGCATGCAATGCTTAGACAATACAAATAGTATACATTTCAATTTTACACAAAAATACTTACTGCAAAACTAATGGAAACAACTTAGATTAACTTCCCACATGATTCTGAGATGTCTGAAAGTTGTTTCATACCTGTGCACATAAAGACAAACAAGTTGATTTTACAGTGAATAGAATGCTTTGACATAAAAGTAGTATACATTTCAATTTTACACCAAAGCACTTACTGCAAACCTAATGGAAACACTTTAGGTTAACGTTCCACATGATTATTAGTAGCTTAAAAGTTGTTTCATGGCTGTACACATCAACACAAAAAAGTTGTTATCTCAGTGCATGCAATGCTTAGACAATACAAATAGTATACATTTCAATTTTACACCAAAGCACTTACTGCAATCCTAATGAAAACACTTTAGGTTAACTTCCCACATGATTCTGAGTTGTCTGAAAGTTGTTTCATACCTGTGCACATAAAGACAAAAAAGTTGATTTCACAGTGATTAGAATGCTTTGACATAAATGTAGTATACATTTCAATTGTACTCAAACGTCCTGACTGCAAACCTAATGCAAACACATTTGGTTAACTTCCCAGATGAGTATGACTAGGTTTAAAGTTGTTTCATGCCTCAGTTCATCAAGATAAAAAAGTTACTTTCTCAGTACTACTATGCTCTGACATTAAGGTAGTACACATCTGAATTTTACACCAAAGTACTTACTGTAAACTAATGGAAACACCTTAAGTTAACTTCCCACATGATTATGAGTAGTTTGAAAGTTGTTTCATGGCTGTACACATCAACACAAAAAAGTTGTTATCTCAGTGCATGCAATGCTTAGACAATACAAATAGTATACATTTCAATTTTACACCAAAATACTTACTGCAAAACTAATGGAAACAACTTAGATTAACTTCCCACATGATTCTGAGATGTCTGAAAGTTGTTTCATACCTGTGCACATCAAGACAAAAAAGTTGGTTTCTCAGTGCATGCAATGCTTTTACAATACAAATAGTATACATTTCAATTTTACACCAAAGCACTTACTGCAAACCTAATGGAAACACCTTAGGTTAACTTTCCACATGATTATGAGTAGTTTGAAAGTTGTTTCATGGCTGTACACATCAACACAAAAAAGTTGTTATCTCAGTGCATTCAATGCTTAGACAATACAAATAGTATACATTTGAATTTTACTCCAAAGCACTTACTGCAAACCTAATGGAAACAACTTAGATTAACTTCCCACATGATTCAGAGATGTCTGAAAGTTGTTTCATACCTGTGCATATCAAGACAAAAAAGTTGATTTCACAGTGAATAGAATGCTTTGACATAAAAGCAGTATACATTTCAATTGTACTCAAAAGTCCTGACTGCAAACCTAATGCAAACACATTTGGTTAACTTCCCAGATGAGTATGACTAGGTTTAAAGTTGTTTCATGCCTCAGTTCATCAAGACAAAAAAGTTACTTTCTCAGTACTTCTATGCTCTGACATTAAGGTAGTACACATCTGAATTGTACACCAAAGTACTTACTGCAAACTAATGGAAGCACCTTAGGTTAACTTCCCACATGATTATGAGTATTTTGAAAGTTGTTTCATGGCTGTACACATCAACACAAAAAAGTTGTTATCTCAGTGCATGCAATGCTTAGACAATACAAATAGTATACATTTCAATTTTACACCAAAGTACTTACTGCAAACCTAATGGAAACAACTTAGATTAACTTCCCACATGATTCTGAGATGTCTGAAAGTTGTTTCATACCTGTGCACATCAAGACAAAAAAGTTGTTTTTTCAGTGCATGCAATGCTTTCACAAAACATATAGTATACATTTCAATTTTACACCAAAGCACTTACTGCAAAACTAATGGAAACACCTTAGGTTAACTTTCCACATGATTATGAGTAGTTTGAAAGTTGTTTCATGGCTGTACACATCAACACAAAAAAGTTGTTATCTCAGTGCATGCAATGCTTAGACAATACAAATAGTATACATTTCAATTTTATTCCAAAGCACTTACTGCAAACCTAATGGAAACAATTTAGGTTAACTTCCCACATGATTCTGAGATGTCTGAAAATTGTTTCATACCTGTGCAGATAAAGACAAAAAAGTTGATTTCACAGTGAATAGAATGCTTTGACATAAAGGTAGTATACATTTCAATTGTACTCAAAAGTCCTGACTGCAAACCTAACGCAAACACATTCGGTTAACTTCCCACATGAGTATGACAAGGTTTAAAGTTGTTTCATGCCTCAGTTCATCAAGATAAAAAAGTTACTTTCTCAGTACTACTATGCTCTGACATTAAGGTAGTATACATCTGAATTTTACACCAAAGTACTTACTGCAAACTAATGGAAACACCTTAGGTTAACTTCCCACATGATTATGAGTAGTTTGAAAGTTGTTTCATGGCTGTACACATCAACACAAAAAACTTGTTATCTCAGTGCATGCAATGCTTAGACAATACAAATAGTATACATTTCTATTTTACACCAAAATACTTACTGCAAACCTAATGGAAACAACTTAGATTAACTTCCCACATGATTCTGAGATGTCTGAAAGTTGTTTCATACCTGTGCACATCAAGACAAAAAAGTTGGTTTCTCAGTGCATGCAATGCTTTTACAATACAAATAGTATACATTTGAATTTTACACCAAAGCACTTACTGCTAACTAATGGAAACACCTTAGGTTAACTTCCCACATGATTATGAGTAGTTTGAAAGTTGTTTCATGGCTGTACACATCAACACAAAAAAGTTGTTATCTCAGTGCATGCAATGCTTAGACAATACAAATAGTATACATTTCAATTTTACACCAAAGTACTTACTGCAAACTTAATGGAAACAACTCAGATTAACTTCCCACATGATTCTGAGATGTCTGAAAGTTGTTTCATACCTGTGCACATGAAGACAAAAAAGTTGTTTTTTCAGTGCATGCAATGCTTTTACAAAACATATAGTATACATTTCAATTTTACACCAAAGCACTTACTGCAAACCGAATGGAAACACCTTAGGTTAACTTTCCACATGATTATGAGTAGTTTGAAAGTTGTTTCATGGCTGTACACATCAACACAAAAAAGTTGTTATCTCAGTGTATGCAATGCTTAGACAATACAAATAGTATACATTTCAATTTTACACCAAAGCACTTACTGCAAACCTGATGGAAACACTTTAGGTTAAATTCCCACATGATTCTGAGATGTCTGAAAGTTGTTTCATACCTGTGCAGATAAAGACAAAAAAGTTGATTTCACTGTGAATAGAATGCTTTGACATAAAAGTAGTATACATTTCAATTTTACACCAAAGCACTTACTGCAAACCTAATGGAAACACTTTAGGTTAACGTTCCACATGATTATTAGTAGTTTGAAAGTTGTTTCATGGCTGTACACATCAACACAAAAAAGTTGTTATCTCAGTGCATGCAATGCTTAGACAATACAACTAGTATACATTTCAATTTTACACCAAAGCACTTACTGCAATCCTAATGAAAACACTCTAGGTTAACTTCCCACATGATTCTGAGATGTCTGAAAGTTGTTTCATACCTGTGCACATAAAGACAAAAAAGTTGATTTCACAGTGATTAGAATGCTTTGACATAAAAGTAGTATACATTTCGATTGTACTCAAACGTCCTGACTGCAAACCTAACGCAAACACATTTGGTTAACTTCCCAGATGAGTATGACTAGGTTTAAAGTTGTTTCATGCCTCAGTTCATCAAGATAAAAAAGTTACTTTCTCAGTACTACTATGCTCTGACATTAAGGTAGTACACATCTGAATTTTACACCAAAGTACTTACTGCAAACTAATGGAAACACCTTAAGTTAACTTCCCACATGATTATGAGTAGTTTGAAAGTTGTTTCATGGCTGTACACATCAACACAAAAAAGTTGTTATCTCAGTGCATGCAATGCTTAGACAATACAAATAGTATACATTTCAATTTTACACCAAAATACTTACTGCAAAACTAATGGAAACAACTTAGATTAACTTCCCACATGATTCTGAGATGTCTGAAAGTTGTTTCATACCTGTGCACATCAAGACAAAAAAGTTGGTTTCTCAGTGCATGCAATGCTTTTACAATACAAATAGTATACATTTCAATTTTACACCAAAGCACTTACTGCAAACCTAATGGAAACACCTTAGGTTAACTTTCCACATGATTATGAGTAGTTTGAAAGTTGTTTCATGGCTGTACACATCAACACAAAAAAGTTGTTATCTCAGTGCATGCAATGCTTAGACAATACAAATAGTATACATTTCAATTTTATTCCAAAGCACTTACTGCAAACCTAATGGAAACAATTTAGGTTAACTTCCCACATGATTCTGAGATGTCTGAAAATTGTTTCATACCTGTGCAGATAAAGACAAAAAAGTTGATTTCACAGTGATTAGAATGCTTTGACATAAAAGTAGTATACATTTCGATTGTACTCAAAAGTCCTGACTGCAAACCTAACGCAAACACATTCGGTTAACTTCCCACATGAGTATGACAAGGTTTAAAGTTGTTTCATGCCTCAGTTCATCAAGATAAAAAAGTTACTTTCTCAGTACTACTATGCTCTGACATTAAGGTAGTATACATCTGAATTTTACACCAAAGTACTTACTGCAAACTAATGGAAACACCTTAGGTTAACTTCCCACATGATTATGAGTAGTTTGAAAGTTGTTTCATGGCTGTACACATCAACACAAAAAACTTGTTATCTCAGTGCATGCAATGCTTAGACAATACAAATAGTATACATTTCTATTTTACACCAAAATACTTACTGCAAACCTAATGGAAACAACTTAGATTAACTTCCCACATGATTCTGAGATGTCTGAAAGTTGTTTCATACCTGTGCACATCAAGACAAAAAAGTTGGTTTCTCAGTGCATGCAATGCTTTTACAATACAAATAGTATACATTTGAATTTTACACCAAAGCACTTACTGCTAACTAATGGAAACACCTTAGGTTAACTTCCCACATGATTATGAGTAGTTTGAAAGTTGTTTCATGGCTGTACACATCAACACAAAAAAGTTGTTATCTCAGTGCATGCAATGCTTAGACAATACAAATAGTATACATTTCAATTTTACACCAAAGTACTTACTGCAAACTTAATGGAAACAACTCAGATTAACTTCCCACATGATTCTGAGATGTCTGAAAGTTGTTTCATACCTGTGCACATGAAGACAAAAAAGTTGTTTTTTCAGTGCATGCAATGCTTTTACAAAACATATAGTATACATTTCAATTTTACACCAAAGCACTTACTGCAAACCGAATGGAAACACCTTAGGTTAACTTTCCACATGATTATGAGTAGTTTGAAAGTTGTTTCATGGCTGTACACATCAACACAAAAAAGTTGTTATCTCAGTGTATGCAATGCTTAGACAATACAAATAGTATACATTTCAATTTTACACCAAAGCACTTACTGCAAACCTGATGGAAACACTTTAGGTTAAATTCCCACATGATTCTGAGATGTCTGAAAGTTGTTTCATACCTGTGCAGATAAAGACAAAAAAGTTGATTTCACTGTGAATAGAATGCTTTGACATAAAGGTAGTATACATTTCAATTGTACTCAAAAGTCCTGACTGCAAACCTAACGCAAACACATTTGGTTAACTTCCCACATGAGTATGAATAGGTTTAAAGTTGTTTCATAGCTGTACACATCAACACAAAAAAGTTGTTATCTCAGTGCATGCAATGCTTAGACAATACAAATTGTATACATTTCAATTTTACACCAAAGGACTTACTGCAAACCTAATGGAAACACTTTAGGTTAACTTCCCACATGATTCTGAGATGTCTGACAGTTGTTTCATACCTGTGCACATAAAGACAAAAAAGTTGATTTCACAGTGAATAGAATGCTTTGACATAAAAGTAGTATACATTTCAATTGTACTCAAAAGTCCTGACTGCAAACCTAATGCAAACACATTTGGTTAACTTCCCAGATGAGTATGACAAGGTTTAAAGTTGTTTCATGCCTCAGTTCATCAAGATAAAAAAGTTACTTTCTCAGTACTACTATGCTCTGACATTAAGGTAGTACACATCTGAATTTTACACCAAAGTACTTACTGTAAACTAATGGAAACACCTTAGGTTAACTTCCCACATGATTATGAGTAGTTTGAAAGTTGTTTCATGGCTGTACACATCAACACAAAAAAGTTGTTATCTCAGTGCATGCAATGCTTAGACAATACAAATAGTATACATTTCAATTTTACACCAAAATACTTACTGCAAAACTAATGGAAACAACTTAGATTAACTTCCCACATGATTCTGAGATGTCTGAAAGTTGT
This sequence comes from Mobula birostris, assembly GCF_030028105.1. Classification (NCBI taxonomy): domain Eukaryota; kingdom Metazoa; phylum Chordata; class Chondrichthyes; order Myliobatiformes; family Myliobatidae; genus Mobula; species Mobula birostris. The sequence goes on along the minus strand of NW_027278380.1, from coordinate 20,293 downwards.
TTCATACCTGTGCACATCAAGACAAAAAAGTTGGTTTCTCAGTGCATGCAATGCTTTTACAATACAAATAGTATACATTTCAATTTTACACCAAAGCACTTACTGCAAACCTAATGGAAACACCTTAGGTTAACTTTCCACATGATTATGAGTAGTTTGAAAGTTGTTTCATGGCTGTACACATCAACAGAAAAAAGTTGTTATCTCAGTGCATTCAATGCTTAGACAATACAAATAGTATACATTTCAATTTTACTCCAAAGCACTTACTGCAAACCTAATGGAAACAACTTAGATTAACTTCCCACATGATTCAGAGATGTCTGAAAGTTGTTTCATACCTGTGCATATCAAGACAAAAAAGTTGATTTCACAGAGAATAGAATGCTTTGACATAAAAGCAGTATACATTTCAATTGTACTCAAAAGTCCTGACTGCAAACCTAATGCAAACACATTTGGTTAACTTCCCAGATGAGTATGACTAGGTTTAAAGTTGTTTCATGCCTCAGTTCATCAAGACAAAAAAGTTACTTTCTCAGTACTTCTATGCTCTGACATTAAGGTAGTACACATCTGAATTGTACACCAAAGTACTTACTGCAAACTAATGGAAGCACCTTAGGTTAACTTCCCACATGATTATGAGTATTTTGAAAGTTGTTTCATGGCTGTACACATCAACACAAAAAAGTTGTTATCTCAGTGCATGCAATGCTTAGACAATACAAATAGTATACATTTCAATTTTACACCAAAGTACTTACTGCAAACCTAATGGAAACAACTTAGATTAACTTCCCACATGATTCTGAGATGTCTGAAAGTTGTTTCATACCTGTGCACATCAAGACAAAAAAGTTGTTTTTTCAGTGCATGCAATGCTTTCACAAAACATATAGTATACATTTCAATTTTACACCAAAGCACTTACTGCAAAACTAATGGAAACACCTTAGGTTAGCTTTCCACATGATTATGAGTAGTTTGAAAGTTGTTTCATGGCTGTACACATCAACACAAAAAAGTTGTTATCTCAGTGCATGCAATGCTTAGACAATACAAATAGTATACATTTCAATTTTATTCCAAAGCACTTACTGCAAACCTAATGGAAACACTTTAGGTTAACTTCCCACATGATTCTGAGATGTCTGAAAATTGTTTCATACCTGTGCACATCAAGACAAAAAAGTTGGTTTCTCAGTGCATGCAATGCTTTTACAATACAAATAGTATACATTTGAATTTTACACCAAAGCACTTACTGCTAACTAATGGAAACACCTTAGGTTAACTTCCCACATGATTATGAGTAGTTTGAACGTTGTTTCATGGCTGTACACATCAACACAAAAAAGTTGTTATCTCAGTGCATGCAATGCTTAGACAATACAAATAGTATACATTTCAATTTTACACCAAAGTACTTACTGCAAACTTAATGGAAACAACTCAGATTAACTTCCCACATGATTCTGAGATGTCTGAAAGTTGTTTCATGCCTGTGCACATAAAGACAAACAAGTTGATTTTACAGTGAATAGAATGCTTTGACATAAAAGTAGTATACATTTCAATTTTACACCAAAGCACTTACTGCAAACCTAATGGAAACACTTTAGGTTAACGTTCCACATGATTATTAGTAGTTTGAAAGTTGTTTCATGGCTGTACACATCAACACAAAAAAGTTGTTATCTCAGTGCATGCAATGCTTACACAATACAAATAGTATACATTTGAATTTTACACCAAAGCACTTACTGCAATCCTAATGAAAACACTCTAGGTTAACTTCCCACATGATTCTGAGATGTCTGAAAGTTGTTTCATACCTGTGCAGATAAAGACAAAAAAGTTGATTTCACAGTGATTAGAATGCTTTGACATAAAAGTAGTATACATTTCAATTGTACTCAAACGTCCTGACATCAAACCTAATGCAAACACATTTGGTTAACTTCCCAGATGAGTTGGACTAGGTTTAAAGTTGTTTCATGCCTCAGTTCATGAAGATAAAAAAGTTACTTTCTCAGTACTACTATGCTCTGACATTAAGGTAGTACACATCTGAATTTTACACCAAAGTACTTACTGCAAACTAATGGAAACACCTTAAGTTCACTTCCCACATGATTATGAGTAGTTTGAAAGTTGTTTCATGGCTGTACACATCAACACAAAAAAGTTGTTATCTCAGTGCATGCAATGCTTAGACAATACAAATAGTATACATTTCAATTTTACACCAAAATACTTACTGCAAAACTAATGGAAACAACTTAGATTAACTTCCCACATGATTCTGAGATGTCTGAAAGTTGTTTCATACCTGTGCACATCAAGACAAAAAAGTTGGTTTCTCAGTGCATGCAAAGCTTTTACAATACAAATAGTATACATTTCAATTTTACACCAAAGCACTTACTGCAAACCTAATGGAAACACCTTAGGTTAACTTTCCACATGATTATGAGTAGTTTGAAAGTTGTTTCATGGCTGTACACATCAACACAAAAAAGTTGTTATCTCAGTGCATTCAATGCTTAGACAATACAAATAGTATACATTTCAATTTTACTCCAAAGCACTTACTGCAAACCTAATGGAAACAACTTAGATTAACTTCCCACATGATTCAGAGATGTCTGAAAGTTGTTTCATACCTGTGCATATCAAGACAAAAAAGTTGATTTCACAGTGAATAGAATGCTTTGACATAAAAGCAGTATACATTTCAATTGTACTCAAAAGTCCTGACTGCAAACCTAATGCAAACACATTTGGTTAACTTCCCAGATGAGTATGACTAGGTTTAAAGTTGTTTCATGCCTCAGTTCATCAAGACAAAAAAGTTACTTTCTCAGTACTTCTATGCTCTGACATTAAGGTAGTACACATCTGAATTGTACACCAAAGTACTTACTGCAAACTAATGGAAGCACCTTAGGTTAACTTCCCACATGATTATGAGTATTTTGAAAGTTGTTTCATGGCTGTACACATCAACACAAAAAAGTTGTTATCTCAGTGCATGCAATGCTTAGACAATACAAATAGTATACATTTCAATTTTACACCAAAGTACTTACTGCAAACCTAATGGAAACAACTTAGATTAACTTCCCACATGATTCTGAGATGTCTGAAAGTTGTTTCATACCTGTGCACATCAAGACAAAAAAGTTGTTTTTTCAGTGCATGCAATGCTTTCACAAAACATATAGTATACATTTCAATTTTACACCAAAGCACTTACTGCAAAACTAATGGAAACACCTTAGGTTAACTTTCCACATGATTATGAGTAGTTTGAAAGTTGTTTCATGGCTGTACACATCAACACAAAAAAGTTGTTATCTCAGTGCATGCAATGCTTAGACAATACAAATAGTATACATTTCAATTTTATTCCAAAGCACTTACTGCAAACCTAATGGAAACAATTTAGGTTAACTTCCTACATGATTCTGAGATGTCTGAAAATTGTTTCATACCTGTGCAGATAAAGACAAAAAAGTTGATTTCACAGTGAATAGAATGCTTTGACATAAAGGTAGTATACATTTCAATTGTACTCAAAAGTCCTGACTGCAAACCTAACGCAAACACATTCGGTTAACTTCCCACATGAGTATGACAAGGTTTAAAGTTGTTTCATGCCTCAGTTCATCAAGATAAAAAAGTTACTTTCTCAGTACTACTATGCTCTGACATTAAGGTAGTATACATCTGAATTTTACACCAAAGTACTTACTGCAAACTAATGGAAACACCTTAGGTTAACTTCCCACATGATTATGAGTAGTTTGAAAGTTGTTTCATGGCTGTACACATCAACACAAAAAACTTGTTATCTCAGTGCATGCAATGCTTAGACAATACAAATAGTATACATTTCTATTTTACACCAAAATACTTACTGCAAACCTAATGGAAACAACTTAGATTAACTTCCCACATGATTCTGAGATGTCTGAAAGTTGTTTCATACCTGTGCACATCAAGACAAAAAAGTTGGTTTCTCAGTGCATGCAATGCTTTTACAATACAAATAGTATACATTTGAATTTTACACCAAAGCACTTACTGCTAACTAATGGAAACACCTTAGGTTAACTTCCCACATGATTATGAGTAGTTTGAAAGTTGTTTCATGGCTGTACACATCAACACAAAAAAGTTGTTATCTCAGTGCATGCAATGCTTAGACAATACAAATAGTATACATTTCAATTTTACACCAAAGTACTTACTGCAAACTTAATGGAAACAACTCAGATTAACTTCCCACATGATTCTGAGATGTCTGAAAGTTGTTTCATACCTGTGCACATGAAGACAAAAAAGTTGTTTTTTCAGTGCATGCAATGCTTTCACAAAACATATAGTATACATTTCAATTTTACACCAAAGCACTTACTGCAAACCGAATGGAAACACCTTAGGTTAACTTTCCACATGATTATGAGTAGTTTGAAAGTTGTTTCATGGCTGTACACATCAACACAAAAAAGTTGTTATCTCAGTGTATGCAATGCTTAGACAATACAAATAGTATACATTTCAATTTTACACCAAAGCACTTACTGCAAACCTGATGGAAACACTTTAGGTTAAATTCCCACATGATTCTGAGATGTCTGAAAGTTGTTTCAGACCTGTGCAGATAAAGACAAAAAAGTTGATTTCACTGTGAATAGAATGCTTTGACATAAAGGTAGTATACATTTCAATTGTACTCAAAAGTCCTGACTGCAAACCTAACGCAAACACATTTGGTTAACTTCCCACATGAGTATGAGTAGGTTTAAAGTTGTTTCATAGCTGTACACATCAACACAAAAAAGTTGTTATCTCAGTGCATGCAATGCTTAGACAATACAAATTGTATACATTTCAATTTTACACCAAAGGACTTACTGCAAACCTAATGGAAACACTTTAGGTTAACTTCCCACATGATTCTGAGATGTCTGACAGTTGTTTCATACCTGTGCACATAAAGACAAAAAAGTTGATTTCACAGTGAATAGAATGCTTTGACATAAAAGTAGTATACATTTCAATTGTACTCAAAAGTCCTGACTGCAAACCTAATGCAAACACATTTGGTTAACTTCCCAGATGAGTATGACAAGGTTTAAAGTTGTTTCATGCCTCAGTTCATCAAGATAAAAAAGTTACTTTCTCAGTACTACTATGCTCTGACATTAAGGTAGAACACATCTGAATTTTACACCAAAGTACTTACTGCAAACTAATGGAAACACCTTAGGTTAACTTCCCACATGATTATGAGTAGTTTGAAAGTTGTTTCATGGCTGTACACATCAACACAAAAAACTTGTTATCTCAGTGCATGCAATGCTTAGACAATACAAATAGTATACATTTCTATTTTACACCAAAATACTTACTGCAAACCTAATGGAAACAACTTAGATTAACTTCCCACATGATTCTGAGATGTCTGAAAGTTGTTTCATACCTGTGCACATCAAGACAAAAAAGTTGGTTTCTCAGTGCATGCAATGCTTTTACAATACAAATAGTATACATTTGAATTTTACACCAAAGCACTTACTGCTAACTAATGGAAACACCTTAGGTTAACTTCCCACATGATTATGAGTAGTTTGAAAGTTGTTTCATGGCTGTACACATCAACACAAAAAAGTTGTTATCTCAGTGCATGCAATGCTTAGACAATACAAATAGTATACATTTCAATTTTACACCAAAGTACTTACTGCAAACTTAATGGAAACAACTCAGATTAACTTCCCACATGATTCTGAGATGTCTGAAAGTTGTTTCATACCTGTGCACATGAAGACAAAAAAGTTGTTTTTTCAGTGCATGCAATGCTTTTACAAAACATATAGTATACATTTCAATTTTACACCAAAGCACTTACTGCAAACCGAATGGAAACACCTTAGGTTAACTTTCCACATGATTATGAGTAGTTTGAAAGTTGTTTCATGGCTGTACACATCAACACAAAAAAGTTGTTATCTCAGTGTATGCAATGCTTAGACAATACAAATAGTATACATTTCAATTTTACACCAAAGCACTTACTGCAAACCTGATGGAAACACTTTAGGTTAAATTCCCACATGATTCTGAGATGTCTGAAAGTTGTTTCAGACCTGTGCAGATAAAGACAAAAAAGTTGATTTCACTGTGAATAGAATGTTTTGACATAAAGGTAGTATACATTTCAATTGTACTCAAAAGTCCTGACTGCAAACCTAACGCAAACACATTTGGTTAACTTCCCACATGAGTATGAGTAGGTTTAAAGTTGTTTCATAGCTGTACACATCAACACAAAAAAGTTGTTATCTCAGTGCATGCAATGCTTAGACAATACAAATTGTATACATTTCAATTTTACACCAAAGGACTTACTGCAAACCTAATGGAAACACTTTAGGTTAACTTCCCACATGATTCTGAGATGTCTGACAGTTGTTTCATACCTGTGCACATAAAGACAAAAAAGTTGATTTCACAGTGAATAGAATGCTTTGACATAAAAGTAGTATACATTTCAATTGTACTCAAAAGTCCTGACTGCAAACCTAATGCAAACACATTTGGTTAACTTCCCAGATGAGTATGACAAGGTTTAAAGTTGTTTCATGCCTCAGTTCATCAAGATAAAAAAGTTACTTTCTCAGTACTACTATGCTCTGACATTAAGGTAGAACACATCTGAATTTTACACCAAAGTACTTACTGCAAACTAATGGAAACACCTTAGGTTAACTTCCCACATGATTATGAGTAGTTTGAAAGTTGTTTCATGGCTGTACACATCAACACAAAAAAGTTGTTATCTCAGTGCATGCAATGCTTAGACAATACAAATAGTATACATTTCAATTTTACACCAAAATACTTACTGCAAAACTAATGGAAACAACTTAGATTAACTTCCCACATGATTCTGAGATGTCTGAAAGTTGTTTCATACCTGTGCACATCAAGACAAAAAAGTTGGTTTCTCAGTGCATGCAATGCTTTTACAATACAAATAGTATACATTTCAATTTTACACCAAAGCACTTACTGCAAACCTAATGGAAACACCTTAGGTTAACTTTCCACATGATTATGAGTAGTTTGAAAGTTGTTTCATGGCTGTACACATCAACAGAAAAAAGTTGTTATCTCAGTGCATTCAATGCTTAGACAATACAAAAAGTATACATTTCAATTATACTCCAAAGCACTTACTGCAAACCTAATGGAAACAACTTAGATTAACTTCCCACATGATTCAGAGATGTCTGAAAGTTGTTTCATACCTGTGCATATCAAGACAAAAAAGTTGATTTCACAGTGAATAGAATGCTTTGACATAAAAGCAGTATACATTTCAATTGTACTCAAAAGTCCTGACTGCAAACCTAATGCAAACACATTTGGTTAACTTCCCAGATGAGTATGACTAGGTTTAAAGTTGTTTCATGCCTCAGTTCATCAAGACAAAAAAGTTACTTTCTCAGTACTTCTATGCTCTGACATTAAGGTAGTACACATCTGAATTGTACACCAAAGTACTTACTGCAAACTAATGGAAGCACCTTAGGTTAACTTCCCACATGATTATGAGTATTTTGAAAGTTGTTTCATGGCTGTACACATCAACACAAAAAAGTTGTTATCTCAGTGCATGCAATGCTTAGACAATACAAATAGTATACATTTCAATTTTACACCAAAGTTCTTACTGCAAACCTAATGGAAACAACTTAGATTAACTTCCCACATGATTCTGAGATGTCTGAAAGTTGTTTCATACCTGTGCACATCAAGACAAAAAAGTTGGTTTCTCAGTGCATGCAATGCTTTTACAATACAAATAGTATACATTTGAATTTTACACCAAAGCACTTACTGCTAACTAATGGAAACACCTTAGGTTAACTTCCCACATGATTATGAGTAGTTTGAAAGTTGTTTCATGGCTGTACACATCAACACAAAAAAGTTGTTATCTCAGTGCATGCAATGCTTAGACAATACAAATAGTATACATTTCAATTTTACACCAAAGTACTTACTGCAAACTTAATGGAAACAACTCAGATTAACTTCCCACATGATTCTGAGATGTCTGAAAGTTGTTTCATACCTGTGCACATGAAGACAAAAAAGTTGTTTTTTCAGTGCATGCAATGCTTTTACAAAACATATAGTATACATTTCAATTTTACACCAAAGCACTTACTGCAAACCGAATGGAAACACCTTAGGTTAACTTTCCACATGATTATGAGTAGTTTGAAAGTTGTTTCATGGCTGTACACATCAACACAAAAAAGTTGTTATCTCAGTGTATGCAATGCTTAGACAATACAAATAGTATACATTTCAATTTTACACCAAAGCACTTACTGCAAACCTGATGGAAACACTTTAGGTTAAATTCCCACATGATTCTGAGATGTCTGAAAGTTGTTTCAGACCTGTGCAGATAAAGACAAAAAAGTTGATTTCACTGTGAATAGAATGCTTTGACATAAAGGTAGTATACATTTCAATTGTACTCAAAAGTCCTGACTGCAAACCTAACGCAAACACATTTGGTTAACTTCCCACATGAGTATGAGTAGGTTTAAAGTTGTTTCATAGCTGTACACATCAACACAAAAAAGTTGTTATCTCAGTGCATGCAATGCTTAGACAATACAAATTGTATACATTTCAATTTTACACCAAAGGACTTACTGCAAACCTAATGGAAACACTTTAGGTTAACTTCCCACATGATTCTGAGATGTCTGACAGTTGTTTCATACCTGTGCACATAAAGACAAAAAAGTTGATTTCACAGTGAATAGAATGCTTTGACATAAAAGTAGTATACATTTCAATTGTACTCAAAAGTCCTGACTGCAAACCTAATGCAAACACATTTGGTTAACTTCCCAGATGAGTATGACAAGGTTTAAAGTTGTTTCATGCCTCAGTTCATCAAGATAAAAAAGTTACTTTCTCAGTACTACTATGCTCTGACATTAAGGTAGAACACATCTGAATTTTACACCAAAGTACTTACTGCAAACTAATGGAAACACCTTAGGTTAACTTCCCACATGATTATGAGTAGTTTGAAAGTTGTTTCATGGCTGTACACATCAACACAAAAAAGTTGTTATCTCAGTGCATGCAATGCTTAGACAATACAAATAGTATACATTTCAATTTTACACCAAAATACTTACTGCAAAACTAATGGAAACAACTTAGATTAACTTCCCACATGATTCTGAGATGTCTGAAAGTTGTTTCATACCTGTGCACATCAAGACAAAAAAGTTGGTTTCTCAGTGCATGCAATGCTTTTACAATACAAATAGTATACATTTCAATTTTACACCAAAGCACTTACTGCAAACCTAATGGAAACACCTTAGGTTAACTTTCCACATGATTATGAGTAGTTTGAAAGTTGTTTCATGGCTGTACACATCAACAGAAAAAAGTTGTTATCTCAGTGCATTCAATGCTTAGACAATACAAATAGTATACATTTCAATTTTACTCCAAAGCACTTACTGCAAACCTAATGGAAACAACTTAGATTAACTTCCCACATGATTCAGAGATGTCTGAAAGTTGTTTCATACCTGTGCATATCAAGACAAAAAAGTTGATTTCACAGTGAATAGAATGCTTTGACATAAAAGCAGTATACATTTCAATTGTACTCAAAAGTCCTGACTGCAAACCTAATGCAAACACATTTGGTTAACTTCCCAGATGAGTATGACTAGGTTTAAAGTTGTTTCATGCCTCAGTTCATCAAGACAAAAAAGTTACTTTCTCAGTACTTCTATGCTCTGACATTAAGGTAGTACACATCTGAATTGTACACCAAAGTACTTACTGCAAACTAATGGAAGCACCTTAGGTTAACTTCCCACATGATTATGAGTATTTTGAAAGTTGTTTCATGGCTGTACACATCAACACAAAAAAGTTGTTATCTCAGTGCATGCAATGCTTAGACAATACAAATAGTATACATTTCAATTTTACACCAAAGTTCTTACTGCAAACCTAATGGAAACAACTTAGATTAACTTCCCACATGATTCTGAGATGTCTGAAAGTTGTTTCATACCTGTGCACATCAAGACAAAAAAGTTGGTTTCTCAGTGCATGCAATGCTTTTACAATACAAATAGTATACATTTCAATTTTACACCAAAGCACTTACTGCAAAACTAATGGAAACACCTTAGGTTAACTTTCCACATGATTATGAGTAGTTTGAAAGTTGTTTCATGGCTGTACACATCAACACAAAAAAGTTGTTATCTCAGTGCATGCAATGCTTAGACAATACAAATAGTATACATTTCAATTTTATTCCAAAGCACTTACTGCAAACCTAATGGAAACACTTTAGGTTAACTTCCCACATGATTCTGAGATGTCTGAAAATTGTTTCATACCTGTGCAGATAAAGACAAAAAAGTTGATTTCACAGTGAATAGAATGCTTTGACATAAAGGTAGTATACATTTCAATTGTACTCAAAAGTCCTGACTGCAAACCTAACGCAAACACATTCGGTTAACTTCCCACATGAGTATGACAAGGTTTAAAGTTGTTTCATGCCTCAGTTCATCAAGATAAAAAAGTTACTTTCTCAGTACTACTATGCTCTGACATTAAGGTAGTATACATCTGAATTTTACACCAAAGTACTTACTGCAAACTAATGGAAACACCTTAGGTTAACTTCCCACATGATTATGAGTAGTTTGAAAGTTGTTTCATGGCTGTACACATCAACACAAAAAACTTGTTATCTCAGTGCATGCAATGCTTAGACAATACAAATAGTATACATTTCTATTTTACACCAAAATACTTACTGCAAACCTAATGGAAACAACTTAGATTAACTTCCCACATGATTCTGAGATGTCTGAAAGTTGTTTCATACCTGTGCACATCAAGACAAAAAAGTTGGTTTCTCAGTGCATGCAATGCTTTTACAATACAAATAGTATACATTTGAATTTTACACCAAAGCACTTACTGCTAACTAATGGAAACACCTTAGGTTAACTTCCCACATGATTATGAGTAGTTTGAAAGTTGTTTCATGGCTGTACACATCAACACAAAAAAGTTGTTATCTCAGTGCATGCAATGCTTAGACAATACAAATAGTATACATTTCAATTTTACACCAAAGTACTTACTGCAAACTTAATGGAAACAACTCAGATTAACTTCCCACATGATTCTGAGATGTCTGAAAGTTGTTTCATACCTGTGCACATGAAGACAAAAAAGTTGTTTTTTCAGTGCATGCAATGCTTTTACAAAACATATAGTATACATTTCAATTTTACACCAAAGCACTTACTGCAAACCGAATGGAAACACCTTAGGTTAACTTTCCACATGATTATGAGTAGTTTGAAAGTTGTTTCATGGCTGTACACATCAACACAAAAAAGTTGTTATCTCAGTGTATGCAATGCTTAGACAATACAAATAGTATACATTTCAATTTTACACCAAAGCACTTACTGCAAACCTGATGGAAACACTTTAGGTTAAATTCCCACATGATTCTGAGATGTCTGAAAGTTGTTTCAGACCTGTGCAGATAAAGACAAAAAAGTTGATTTCACTGTGAATAGAATGCTTTGACATAAAGGTAGTATACATTTCAATTGTACTCAAAAGTCCTGACTGCAAACCTAACGCAAACACATTTGGTTAACTTCCCACATGAGTATGAGTAGGTTTAAAGTTGTTTCATAGCTGTACACATCAACACAAAAAAGTTGTTATCTCAGTGCATGCAATGCTTAGACAATACAAATTGTATACATTTCAATTTTACACCAAAGGACTTACTGCAAACCTAATGGAAACACTTTAGGTTAACTTCCCACATGATTCTGAGATGTCTGACAGTTGTTTCATACCTGTGCACATAAAGACAAAAAAGTTGATTTCACAGTGAATAGAATGCTTTGACATAAAAGCAGTATACATTTCATTTGTACTCAAAAGTCCTGACTGCAAACCTAATGCAAACACATTTGGTTAACTTCCCAGATGAGTATGACTAGGTTTAAAGTTGTTTCATGCCTCAGTTCATCAAGACAAAAAAGTTACTTTCTCAGTACTTCTATGCTCTGACATTAAGGTAGTATACATCTGAATTTTACACCAAAGTACTTACTGCAAACTAATGGAAACACCTTAGGTTAACTTCCCACATGATTATGAGTAGTTTGAAAGTTGTTTCATGGCTGTACACATCAACACAAAAAACTTGTTATCTCAGTGCATGCAATGCTTAGACAATACAAATAGTATACATTTCTATTTTACACCAAAATACTTACTGCAAACCTAATGGAAACAACTTAGATTAACTTCCCACATGATTCTGAGATGTCTGAAAGTTGTTTCATACCTGTGCACATCAAGACAAAAAAGTTGGTTTCTCAGTGCATGCAATGCTTTTACAATACAAATAGTATACATTTGAATTTTACACCAAAGCACTTACTGCTAACTAATGGAAACACCTTAGGTTAACTTCCCACATGATTATGAGTAGTTTGAAAGTTGTTTCATGGCTGTACACATCAACACAAAAAAGTTGTTATCTCAGTGCATGCAATGCTTAGACAATACAAATAGTATACATTTCAATTTTACACCAAAGTACTTACTGCAAACTTAATGGAAACAACTCAGATTAACTTCCCACATGATTCTGAGATGTCTGAAAGTTGTTTCATACCTGTGCACATAAAGACAAACAAGTTGATTTTACAGTGAATAGAATGCTTTGACATAAAAGTAGTATACATTTCAATTTTACACCAAAGCACTTACTGCAAACCTAATGGAAACACTTTAGGTTAACGTTCCACATGATTATTAGTAGTTTGAAAGTTGTTTCATGGCTGTACACATCAACACAAAAAAGTTGTTATCTCAGTGCATGCAATGCTTAGACAATACAAATAGTATACATTTCAATTTTACACCAAAGCACTTACTGCAATCCTAATGAAAACACTCTAGGTTAACTTCCCACATGATTCTGAGATGTCTGAAAGTTGTTTCATACCTGTGCACATAAAGACAAAAAAGTTGATTTCACAGTGATTAGAATGCTTTGACATAAAAGTAGTATACATTTCAATTGTACTCAAACGTCCTGACTGCAAACCTAATGCAAACACATTTGGTTAACTTCCCAGATGAGTATGACTAGGTTTAAAGTTGTTTCATGCCTCAGTTCATCAAGACAAAAAAGTTACTTCCTCAGTACTACTATGCTCTGACATTAAGGTAGTATACATCTCAATTTTACACCAAAGTACTTACTGCTAACTAATGGAAACACCTTAGGTTAACTTCCCACATGATTATGAGTAGTTTGAAAGTTGTTTCATGGCTGTACACATCAACACCAAAAAGTTGTTATCTCAGTGCATGCAATGGTTAGACAATACAAATAGTATACATTTCAATTTTACACCAAAGTACTTACTGCAAACCTAAAGGAAACAACTCAGATTAACTTCCCACATGATTCTGAGATGTCTGAAAGTTGTTTCATACCTGTGGACATCAAGACAAAAAAGTTGTTTTTTCAGTGCATGCAATGCTTTTACAAAACATATAGTATACATTTCAATTTTACACCAAAGCACTTACTGCAAACCTAATGGAAACACCTTTGGTTAACTTTCCACATGATTATGAGTAGTTTGAAAGTTGTTTCATGGCTGTACACATCAACACAAAAAAGTTGTTATCTCAGTGTATGGAATGCTTAGACAATACAAATAGTATACATTTCAATTTTACACCAAAGCACTTACTGCAAACCTAATGGAAACACTTTAGGTTAACTTCCCACATGATTCTGAGATGTCTGAAAGTTGTTTCATACCTGTGCAGATAAAGACAAAAAAGTTGATTTCACAGTGAATAGAATGCTTTGACATAAAGGTAGTATACATTTCAATTGTACTCCAAAGTCCTGACTGCAAACCTAACGCAAACACATTTGGTTAACTTCCCACATGAGTATGAGTAGGTTTAAAGTTGTTTCATGGCTGTACACATCAACAGAAAAAAGTTGTTGTCTCAGTGCATGCAATGCTTAGACAATACAAATAGTATACATTTCAATTTTACACCAAAGCACTTACTGCAAACCTAATGGAAACACTTTAGGTTAACTTTCCACATGATTATGAGTAGTTTGAAAGTTGTTTCATGGCTGTACACATCAACACAAAAAAGTGGTATCTCAGTGCATGCAATGCTTAGACAATACAAATAGTATACATTTCAATTTTGCACCAAAGCACTTACTGCAATCCTAATGAAAACACTTTAGGTTAACTTCCCACATGATTCTGAGATGTCTGAAAGTTGTTTCATACCTGTGCACATAAAGACAAAAAAGTTGATTTCACAGTGAATAGAATGCTTTGACATAAAAGTAGTATACATTTCAATTGTACTCAAAACTCCTGACTGCAAACCTAATGCAAACAGATTTGGTTAACTTCCCAGATGAGTATGACAAGGTTTAAAGTTGTTTAATGCCTCAGTTCATCAAGATAAAAAAGTTACTTTCTCAGTACTACTATGCTCTGACATTAAGGTAGTACACATCTGAATTTTACACCAAAGTACTTACTGCAAACTAATGGAAACACCTTAGGTTAACTTCCCACATGATTATGAGTAGTTTGAAAGTTGTTTCATGGCTGTACACATCAACACAAAAAAGTTGTTATCTCAGTGCATGCAATGCTTAGACAATAGAAATAGTATACATTTCAATTTTACACCAAAATACTTACTGCAAACCTAATGGAAACAACTTAGATTAATTTCCCACATGATTCTGAGATGTCTGAAAGTTGTTTCATACCTGTGCACATCAAGACAAAAAAGTTGGTTTCTCAGTGCATGCAATGCTTTTACAATACAAATAGTATACATTTCAATTTTACACCAAAGCACTTACTGCAAACCTAATGGAAACACCTCAGGTTAACTTTCCACATGATTATGAGTAGTTTGAAAGTTGTTTCATGGCTGTACACATCAACAGAAAGAAGTTGTTATCTCAGTGCATGCAATGCTTAGACAATACAAATATTATACATTTCAATTTTACTCCAAAGCACTTACTGCAAACCTAATGGAAACACCTTAGATTAACTTCCCACATGATTCTGAGATGTCTGAAAGTTGTTTCATACCTGTGCACATAAAGACAAACAAGTTGATTTTACAGTGAATAGAATGCTTTGACATAAAAGTAGTATACATTTCAATTTTACACCAAAGCACTTACTGCAAACCTAATGGAAACACTTTAGGTTAACGTTCCACATGATTATTAGTAGCTTAAAAGTTGTTTCATGGCTGTACACATCAACACAAAAAAGTTGTTATCTCAGTGCATGCAATGCTTAGACAATACAAATAGTATACATTTCAATTTTACACCAAAGCACTTACTGCAAACCTAATGGAAACAACTTAGATTAACTTCCCACATGATTCAGAGATGTCTGAAAGTTGTTTCATACCTGTGCATATCAAGACAAAAAAGTTGATTTCACAGTGAATAGAATGCTTTGACATAAAAGCAGTATACATTTCAATTGTACTCAAAAGTCCTGACTGCAAACCTAATGCAAACACATTTGGTTAACTTCCCAGATGAGTATGACTAGGTTTAAAGTTGTTTCATGCCTCAGTTCATCAAGACAAAAAAGTTACTTTCTCAGTACTTCTATGCTCTGACATTAAGGTAGTACACATCTGAATTGTACACCAAAGTACTTACTGCAAACTAATGGAAGCACCTTAGGTTAACTTCCCACATGATTATGAGTATTTTGAAAGTTGTTTCATGGCTGTACACATCAACACAAAAAAGTTGTTATCTCAGTGCATGCAATGCTTAGACAATACAAATAGTATACATTTCAATTTTACACCAAAGTACTTACTGCCAACCTAATGGAAACAACTTAGATTAACTTCCCACATGATTCTGAGATGTCTGAAAGTTGTTTCATACCTGTGCACATCAAGACAAAAAAGTTGTTTTTTCAGTGCATGCAATGCTTTCACAAAACATATAGTATACATTTCAATTTACACCAAAGCACTTACTGCAAAACTAATGGAAACACCTTAGGTTAACTTTCCACATGATTATGAGTAGTTTGAAAGTTGTTTCATGGCTGTACACATCAACACAAAAAAGTTGTTATCTCAGTGCATGCAATGCTTAGACAATACAAATAGTATACATTTCAATTTTATTCCAAAGCACTTACTGCAAACCTAATGGAAACACTATAGGTTAACTTCCCACATGATTCTGAGATGTCTGAAAATTGTTTCATACCTGTGCAGATAAAGACAAAAAAGTTGATTTCACAGTGAATAGAATGCTTTGACATAAAGGTAGTATACATTTCAATTGTACTCAAAAGTCCTGACTGCAAACCTAACGCAAACACATTCGGTTAACTTCCCACATGAGTATGACAAGGTTTAAAGTTGTTTCATGCCTCAGTTCATCAAGATAAAAAAGTTACTTTCTCAGTACTACTATGCTCTGACATTAAGGTAGTATACATCTGAATTTTACACCAAAGTACTTACTGCAAACTAATGGAAACACCTTAGGTTAACTTCCCACATGATTATGAGTAGTTTCAAGTTGTTTCATGGCTGTACACATCAACACAAAAAACTTGTTATCTCAGTGCATGCAATGCTTAGACAATACAAATAGTATACATTTCTATTTTACACCAAAATACTTACTGCAAACCTAATGGAAACAACTTAGATTAACTTCCCACATGATTCTGAGATGTCTGAAAGTTGTTTCATACCTGTGCACATCAAGACAAAAAAGTTGGTTTCTCAGTGCATGCAATGCTTTTACAATACAAATAGTATACATTTGAATTTTACACCAAAGCACTTACTGCTAACTAATGGAAACACCTTAGGTTAACTTCCCACATGATTATGAGTAGTTTGAAAGTTGTTTCATGGCTGTACACATCAACACAAAAAAGTTGTTATCTCAGTGCATGCAATGCTTAGACAATGCAAATAGTATACATTTCAATTTTACACCAAAGTACTTACTGCAAACTTAATGGAAACAACTCAGATTAACTTCCCACATGATTCTGAGATGTCTGAAAGTTGTTTCATACCTGTGCACATGAAGACAAAAAAGTTGTTTTTTCAGTGCATGCAATGCTTTTACAAAACATATAGTATACATTTCAATTTTACACCAAAGCACTTACTGCAAACCTAATGGAAACACCTTAGGTTAACTTTCCACATGATTATGAGTAGTTTGAAAGTTGTTTCATGGCTGTACACATCAACACAAAAAAGTTGTTATCTCAGTGTATGCAATGCTTAGACAATACAAATAGTATACATTTCAATTTTACACCAAAGCACTTACTGCAAACCTGATGGAAACACTTTAGGTTAAATTCCCACATGATTCTGAGATGTCTGAAAGTTGTTTCATACCTGTGCAGATAAAGACAAAAAAGTTGATTTCACTGTGGATAGAATGCTTTGATATAAAGGTAGTATACATTTCAATTGTACTCAAAAGTCCTGACTGCAAACCTAACGCAAACACATTTGGTTAACTTCCCACATGAGTATGAGTAGGTTTAAAGTTGTTTCATAGCTGTACACATCAACACAAAAAAGTTGTTATCTCAGTGCATGCAATGCTTAGACAATACAAATTGTATACATTTCAATTTTACACCAAAGGACTTACTGCAAACCTAATGGAAACACTTTAGGTTAACTTCCCACATGATTCTGAGATGTCTGACAGTTGTTTCATACCTGTGCACATAAAGACAAAAAAGTTGATTTCACAGTGAATAGAATGCTTTGACATAAAAGTAGTATACATTTCAATTGTACTCAAAAGTCCTGACTGCAAACCTAATGCAAACACATTTGGTTAACTTCCCAGATGAGTATGACAAGGTTTAAAGTTGTTTCATGCCTCAGTTCATCAAGATAAAAAAGTTACTTTCTCAGTACTACTATGCTCTGACATTAAGGTAGTACACATCTGAATTTTACACCAAAGTACTTACTGCAAACTAATGGAAACACCTTAGGTTAACTTCCCACATGATTATGAGTAGTTTGAAAGTTGTTTCATGGCTGTACACATCAACACAAAAAAGTTGTTATCTCAGTGCATGGAATGCTTAGACAATACAAATAGTATACATTTCAATTTTACACCAAAATACTTACTGCAAAACTAATGGAAACAACTTAGATTAACTTCCCACATGATTCTGAGATGTCTGAAAGTTGTTTCATACCTGTGCATATCAAGACAAAAAAGTTGATTTCACAGTGAATAGAATGCTTTGACATAAAAGCAGTATACATTTCAATTGTACTCAAAAGTCCTGACTGCAAACCTAATGCAAACACATTTGGTTAATTTCCCAGATGAGTATGACTAGGTTTAAAGTTGTTTCATGCCTCAGTTCATCAAGACAAAAAAGTTACTTTCTCAGTACTTCTATGCTCTGACATTAAGGTAGTACACATCTGAATTGTACACCAAAGTACTTACTGCAAACTAATGGAAGCACCTTAGGTTAACTTCCCACATGATTATGAGTATTTTGAAAGTTGTTTCATGGCTGTACACATCAACACAAAAAAGTTGTTATCTCAGTGCATGCAATGCTTAGACAATACAAATAGTATACATTTCAATTTTACACCAAAGTACTTACTGCAAACCTAATGGAAACAACTTAGATTAACTTCCCACATGATTCTGAGATGTCTGAAAGTTGTTTCATACCTGTGCACATCAAGACAAAAAAGTTGTTTTTTCAGTGCATGCAATGCTTTCACAAAACATATAGTATACATTTCAATTTTACACCAAAGCACTTACTGCAAAACTAATGGAAACACCTTAGGTTAACTTTCCACATGATTATGAGTAGTTTGAAAGTTGTTTCATGGCTGTACACATCAACACAAAAAAGTTGTTATCTCAGTGCATGCAATGCTTAGACAATACAAATAGTATACATTTCAATTTTATTCCAAAGCACTTACTGCAAACCTAATGGAAACACTTTAGGTTAACTTCCCACATGATTCTGAGATGTCTGAAAATTGTTTCATACCTGTGCAGATAAAGACAAAAAAGTTGATTTCACAGTGAATAGAATGCTTTGACATAAAGGTAGTATACATTTCAATTGTACTCAAAAGTCCTGACTGCAAACCTAACGCAAAACACATTCGGTTAACTTCCCACATGAGTATGACAAGGTTTAAAGTTGTTTCATGCCTCAGTTCATCAAGATAAAAAGTTACTTTCTCAGTACTACTATGCTCTGACATTAAGGTAGTATACATCTGAATTTTACACCAAAGTACTTACTGCAAACTAATGGAAACACCTTAGGTTAACTTCCCACATGATTATGAGTAGTTTGAAAGTTGTTTCATGGCTGTACACATCAACACAAAAAACTTGTTATCTCAGTGCATGCAATGCTTAGACAATACAAATAGTATACATTTCTATTTTACACCAAAATACTTACTGCAAACCTAATGGAAAACAACTTAGAGTAACTTCCCACATGATTCTGAGGTGTCTGAAAGTTGTTTCATACCTGTGCACATCAAGACAAAAAAGTTGGTTTCTCAGTGCATGCAATGGTTTTACAATACAAATAGTATACATTTGAATTTTACACCAAAGCACTTACTGCTAACTAATGGAAACACCTTAGGTTAACTTCCCACATGATTATGAGTAGTTTGAAAGTTGTTTCATGGCTGTACACATCAACACAAAAAAGTTGTTATCTCAGTGCATGCAATGCTTAGACAATACAAATAGTATACATTTCAATTTTACACCAAAGTACTTACTGCAAACTTAATGGAAACAACTCAGATTAACTTCCCACATGATTCTGAGATGTCTGAAAGTTGTTTCATACCTGTGCACATAAAGACAAAAAAGTTGATTTCACTGTGAATAGAATGCTTTGATATAAAGGTAGTATACATTTCAATTGTACTCAAAAGTCTGACTGCAAACCTAACGCAAACACATTTGGTTAACTTCCCACATGAGTATGAGTAGGTTTAAAGTTGTTTCATAGCTGTA